>NC_033626.1:9852823-9862155 GCF_001540865.1 Ananas comosus
GAAGGTTTGCTAATATCGATTTTATTCCCGCTACGCGCATGTGTGTTTGGTGGAAGTGGGTGAAGCGGAGAGGAGGGAAGTCGGTTCGTTCTCAATCCGGTGCCACTTCGTTTGTTTGGTTTGCGCCGCCGTGAGTGAAAGAAGTTGGAATTCCCTCACAATTCGAGCTTAACGCTCATGGCGCATAACCTTCAGACTTTGGCCGCCACCACATTGGGCGGGCGAAGCTCGAATTGACACGTTGAATTTCTATCACGAAGTGTGAAGGAGAAGCAAAATAATGAAGAGGCACACAATTTGACAGAGATAAAGACATAGTGAGTAAGTTGCAACGATATAACTGAGTAATTATGTTATTCTCAAGCCTGTGTTTCAGGGCCTTTTCCATAAAAAATGACTCCACTTATTTTGGAGCTTCTGCAAAACCAGAGTCACCTTTTTCGGCTTTTTGCGGTCGACAGTGCACGCAATTGGACTCTTACGGCCTCCGAGCCGCCGCCAGGACGGCATCGCAGCATCCGTTTTCAGGCAAACTGACACTAAAATACCCTTTTACTTTTCTCTTTCCTCTTCTCTCTCCTCTTCGTTTCTGTCCTGTCTTTTTTTGTTCTCGAGCTGAAAAAAAAAGGCGGACCGTTATCAGACCTGGGCGTTCTTCCATTCACACCGCCCGTCGCATCGGTCGTCGCCCCAGACGCACTCACCGATCCTTCCACACTCAACGTCGCTCCGGACGGCGCATGTACGCCGCTAACGAGAGCGGCAGTAGCCGAGGGTGGTGATGTATCATTTTCCTTTGATGCATTAGAGTTCGTGCTTTATCTGATATCTGATAGTCGGCATTCATTCATATGATGCGTCCTCACCCTCCTACTGCTGTTCGCCGAGTTGCAATGCACCCATTAGCTCGCCCTGGGAACCCGTCCTCCTCTGGTCCGCCGCCGCGGACCCCCAGCCCGATCCCGTGCGCCGGCGGCGGCTATAGCGGCCGCGGCGAACGGGTTGGGCTGATATGCGGAGAAGAAGACTAACGCGAAGAAAAAAAGGGAGGGCAAGGCAACACGGACAGGAGGGGGAGGCGGAAGCGCAACCGGCGCGCACCAGCGCCGCGCATGTTCTTCTTCCATCGGCGCTGCCCCTCCTCCGCGCCGCAGCAGAGCGCAGAAAGCCGTAGACTGATTGACAACGCCTCGCTTCTCCCCTCCACGACGCGCCGACGTGTCTGAGAGCGCCGCTCCGCCGCGGACAGGTAATAGCCCACCCGATCCCGTCGCTGGCAGCGGATGCGGCCGCGGCAGACTGGCGATCGCGACTGTTTTTTTAATTAAAACACTGCAACATTCTTTAAACAGATTATTTATACTAGCTTCTCTCCTCTTGTTCACGTTCTCCCTTTAATTAAACAGTGGCAACAGAGAGAAACAGTGCCAACAGAGGAAAGGCAGTATAAAATATCTCTTAAATTGGGGCAGTTTAAGAATAATTGGGTGCCGTTTTTTTTTTTCTTAGTTGGCAATGATATCCGAACCCCAATTTTCTCTGTTACACCTATTTTATTTTAATACTACACATCGTAACAGTATAGTTTATACTGCTTCTCCTCTTGTTCAGTGTTCTCCTCTTGTTGCCTGTTTTTTTTCTTTCCTCTTTAAAGAGAACACTAGTGCAACAAGAGTAATAAACATGCCAACTAATGAGTAGAACAGTATAAATATCCTTAAATGAGTGCATCTTTTTGTGTTAATGATAAAGCAGTTTTTTTTTTTTCCTTGTTGATTAGCCAAAATCATATTTTCTTCGTTTGTTACGATAGATTTCTGTTTTTATTTTAAACTACATACCCCCATCTTTAACAGATATTATCTGTTCCCTCTTGTTGCACAACAAAACTGTTTCTTCCTTCTCTTCTCGTGCTTCTTCTTCTCTTTAAAGAGGAGAAGCTGTTTCTTCTTCTGCCTCTTAAAGAGGAGAAACGAGCACAGAGGAGAAACAGAGTGCAACAGAGGAGAAGCAGTATAAATATCCTCTTAATGGTGCATTATGTTTAAGATTAAGGTGCGAGTTTTTGCTTATTGCGACATTTTTTTTCTCTTGTTACACACTGTTTTTTATTTTAACCTAACTGGAATAAAAACTACACATATTAAAAACCAGATATTTATGACTGCTTCTTCTCCTCTTGGTTGCACTGTTTCTCCTCTTTAAAGAGGAAAACAGTGCAGACAAAGTAAAGGCAGTATAAATATCCTCTAAATGAGTGCGTTAAGATAAATCGGGTGCAGTTTTTTTTCCTGTTGGCACAAATTTTTCTCTGTTAATCTGTTTTTTTTATTTTAAACTGCACCATTTGAAGAGATATTTAACTTGCTTCTCCTCTTTAAAGAGGGAAACAGTGCAACAAGACGGAGAAACAGATGCACAAGAGGAGAGGCAGTATAAAATATCTCTTAAATGGGTGCATGTTTTTATAGATATGGGCACAGGTTTTTTTCTTGTTGGCACAAGTTTTTACTTTTGTTAGCCCACACTGTTTTTTATTTTAACTACACATTTTCAACCGTATATTTTAAACTGGGGGTTCTCCTCTTGTTTGGCAACTGGTTCTCGCTCTTTTCTCTCGTCTTTAAAGAGGAGAACAGTGCAACAAGAGGAGAATCAAGTGCAACAAGAGGAGAAACAGTGTCTAAATAATCTCTTAAGGTGCAGTTTTAAAGATAAAAAATAAATTAATAAGTAACAAGAGGAGTAATGATGCAACAAGAGGAAAAACGGTGCAACAAAGGAGAAATAAGGCAACTTTCCATTTGAAAGAGTGTAATTTTATCTTAGTGCGTTGCAGTTTATATCTGAAAAGAGTGCAATAAGAAGAGAAAACAGTGTAAATATCTTTCAAGAGATGTAATTTTTATTAAAAAGTGTAATTTTTATTTTAAAGCTGCAGTTACCATCTTAAATAGTGCAACTTGTAATTTTTTTTGTAGTTAACGATACAATTTCACACTGTCATCCTTTTTTTTATATAATTTTTATTTTATTTTTTTTCTGTTTTTGTTTTTGTCACGCCTCTCTGTCATCAGCACGGTGTCGGTGACGTGGCCGGTAAAGACCCCCCACTCTAGGGCTACATAGGGCCGCAGTGATCGTCCACGTGTCGGCGTCGGTGTCGGCGAAGATGCATCGTCGTCGAGGCGGCATAGAAGGAGGGAGGAGAGACGGGAAGGCAGGAGAGCGAGAGAAGGCGGCCATCGTCGAAACTGTGGAGGAGAGTCAGAGAAGAAAAGAAAGAAAAAATGCAAAAAAAAAAAGTCACAGCCCGGCTTAGGGGGATCGGCAGGCGAGGAAGGTGGGGGCGCGGCAGCGACGCGCGCTCTGTCTTCGCCGCTCTGTGGGAAGAGAAAGAAAAAAAAGAACTGAGAGAAAAAAAAGAAAAGAAAAAGGTATAAGGGCACCTCCGCTCCGTCTTCGCCGCTCTCTTGGAAGAAAAAGAAATAAGAACGAGAGAAAAAAAGAGGAGAGAAAGAGGAACAGAGAAAAAAGTATATAGGATATTTTGGTCAGTTTGCTGAAAAAGCGGACCGAATCTGCAAAAGCCAAAAAGATGGCCCGATTTTGTAAAAGCCCAAAATAAGTGGATTTTTTATGCAAATTGGCCATTTTTTTATCCAGTTAATATATCTAAAATATGATAAAAATTGATTAGTTAAGTTTTAATATTTTTTATTTAGTTTGTTCATTTAAAATATGATAAAAGTTGATTAATTAAATATTAATATTTTTTTTACTTTATAATTTTTATTATTTATTACTATAATTTATGTATAAGAAAATTATTTAGTTGTTTTAAATTAATTTTAATTATATAAAAATATACTTATATTATTTTTATTTATTAAAATATTTATTATTTATATATAAATTATATTTTTACATAATACACTTCCTACCAAATAAATAACAGAACTAATGAAACTTTACTTCCATAGCTACGAAACAAACAGCGGAAAAGAAGTAGTTTTCACCGAATTTCACTTCAACTCAAAGTCCACTTCAACCTAAAGTCCAGTTTAAGTGAGGTGTCCGAGGTTTCGTTTTCACACGTGTCGGAAGGATGATAACAACAGGTTATTTAATATGATTAATAATTTGTAAAACTATATTATCATTAAATTATTGGTATATATTTTTATAAAAATAAAAAATATTTTTTATTTTATATTTTAACTGTGCACAACGTACTTTTTTAGCCAGGTGTACGTTTCAGAAACGTCTAACATAGACGTGGCGGAAAGGTCGTGGGTAAAGCTGGGACGTGGAAAGTTGGATTCGACAAATAAGGGCTTAATTATTTTTAAAAAAAATTATGCAGTTTATTTTGTATCTTAAATATTTTTTGCATAAATAATTTAAATAATATTCCAATCCAAGAGGCAATAGCAAATGATTTGACTAGCATTACAACTTGTCGGTAGATGATTTAGTTTTTTTTTGTAGTGTCTATTAGACGAATTCGAAATATGAAAAAGAAATGGACTGAGTTTGGAATAACTTGTTTTGATAGGGATGTATAATTTTTTTATTTTTGTTTTTATTTTCCGTCGTTCTCACCATCTTTTAACTTTTTCGAAATATTTTTGTCTCAACTTTATATTGTTGAATTCATATACTCATAATTGAATGAAGTGAATTAAATAACATGCTACATTTATCATAAAAAAATTAAATAATATTAATGTTGTATTTTAACACTTTTTTTATTTTTAATGAAAAGTTATTATAGTGATGGGGTCACAAAACCATTCGACATTAAGAATGTTTAAATTTTTGCATAAAATTATTTTTCATAATTCATATTAAGTTTTGATCTTTGAAGGTGTGTTTCAATGTACTATCTAAACATATCTTTGTTAAAATTAAAGGAGTCCTAACTAAATAGCCCATTTTAAACAGAACAAAAAGTGCAGGATATGATATTATTTAAATTTTTTATGCCGGGGAATATTTAAAACACGAAGTGAACCATAAAAGTATTTTTACAATATATACGGAGACATTGAGGATCAAGCACATACGACATGAAAGGAGGGTAAATCACAGCCGTTCGTTCGCAACCTGCCTAAGATACGGCTCATGTATTAGTGTACACTCGTTGCACGAGCGTTTAGAAATATGCAACATATGTAGTAGGATGTTGTAGATGATTAGAGATGATTCTAGAAAGAAGAATCTCTCACGTTGTGGGGCCATATTTGTACAAATGTTTCTCCCTTTATTTGATGTTTGATTTAATTTATGCTTTTTTTTTCCTCTTAAATATGTTGGAAAAAATTTTCTGATCTTTTAATATAATATTTTTCAAAAATCAATTCGAAAATTTAATTATAGTTTAAAAAAATTTCGAAACGAAATTAAATAACAAATACGGCAAAGAAAAGATTTAGATAAGACCTGTGGATAGAGACGTGCAGAGCACTGTTCTAGAAACGAAATTGCCCCTCCACGTGCAAGGTTTTCCGGCAATTACTCCTAGCAATACAATGTTGTCACCTCGTCGGCATGCTTCCAAGGTGGCGCAAGACGAACCCAACCAGCTTCAAATCCAGCAAAAGAAAACTCGACGAAAATCCAGAAAGTAGAAAAAACCGAGAGGCTTTAGGTTTGCTCGGGTTATTAATTAACTCGTATGTATAGATTGCACGCGCGAGAGTATTACCAAACAACTAGCTTGAGAATAAAGCAATATATAAAAATCACAAACACCATTTTGGTTTCCAATGTGGGATTAAACATCTCACATGAAAATTTTAAGTTGGGCTTTCAAGAGGCCCATTAATAATTATTGGGTTTTTCAAGTGGTTTTAATAAATTTTAAATCACAAAATCCAATAAAAACCCAATAAAATAGAATGATTAGGAGTTGTCGGCCAAATTTAAAATCGAATCTATTGAACTATCAAAATATATTCTTCGTGATCTTATTTTAATGATTGGCTATCAACTGCTAGAGCAGTTAGTTAGGTACATTTAATACTGAATAAGTATCTGATTCAAATCCTGCTTTAATGAGAAAAAAAAAGAAGAAGATGTGTGCGCGCGTTTTCTAGTTGCATAATGTGAAATAATATAATATTTAGTATTTTTTGCATAGCATTAGAGAGCTAGTTAGCTAGAGTCTACTCCAGTAAGGTTTGAGTTGAGAATACAAATCTCGTATGAAATGTAACTGATCGATTTAGTGGTCGGTGGTAGTTCGTCCTTTGACACTTTTTTTGGGCCTTGTCTACATTGTTGTCTTTCGAGTATCCTCTCTTTTATTGTATGGGCTTGATTCAATTCGAATTGTGGGCTCTCTCTTGGGCTGGTGTTAACGACACAAATCCAAAATCCAAACCCACTATTATTAACACTAGCCAAATTACTTTTTATTTTTAAAAATATCAGAAATAGTCGTAATAATTTATTCCATTGCAGAAATTAAATTTAAAACCACTGAGTTTTCTCGAGAGATAATAGGTAGCACGTTATCCGCTTCGTTTATTTCATTTCGAAATAAACTTAGTTGGAAAATTGAATTAACTAAGATTCGAACTTGGGACCTCGGGTACCAACCAACAAGCCCTTTACCACTTGCTCTAGGGATCGATCAGTAATATGTTTAAAATATTAAACTTTAATACGTAAGAGTGTTATTTATGCTCACTGTTGCGAATGATATGAGATTGATTACAGGCCCAATTTACACTGATTCCATGCTTCTTTGCTAGGGATGCAAATAGATCCTGGCTGGCGGTGCTTCCGCCCCGATCCACTTAGAATAGGGCGGTTAGTAGGGACCCCAAGAAAGAAAACATAAAAATCGGTTTTGAATCCATTCCAATCTATAAAAAATGGAGTGCATGTGGGGAATCCCTTTCTTTGTCTATTCTAATGTGCTACCGCTCATTTCCCTACCCGCTCTGAATGAAACAGTAAGTGGGGACTAAAAATAGTATAAAAATTAATCTATCTCGAATCCGCTCCGCTTCGCTAAGAAAACAGAAAGGAAGGTTGGGGACCTCTCCGTCTCCCAGATCCGCCCGTCCATAACTAGGGAGTCTAATATAAGGCCGAGTTGGGTTAGCCCTACCCACATAATTCAGAACAGGGTTACGCCTGAAAACAACCCAACCCAACCCAACATGGGTCTGGATTCGAACCAAACTGTGTTGACTCATCTTTTGGCGGTTCAAAGGCAAAGAAGTTTATTGTATCACACTTGCATCACATCATCAATAACAAACCAATCATATTTTTTTATTCTTTTAAAAAATATAATAAACTATTTTTTAATTTTTATAATCATGATGGAACAAATAAATTTAAAAAATATTTGATTGGTTGGGAATGCCAGGACTGATGCATTTCAGAATTTTTTGTTCAAGGCACAGCGATACAGCATGCTTGTCCTTTCTCTTAATCTTCTAAATTTGTTTTCTATTAAATAATGCAAAAAAAAAAAAATTGCTCAAAACATATTAGAGAAGAAATCTAAATTTTGCTCAAAATATATTATAATCGAGAAGAAATTTAATGTACACAAAAAATATATTAGAAAATACTTATATTTGTGCCTGCTCCGAAATAGTCTACAGTTCAAGTAAGCTCTATGCATTTATTGAAAAAAAAAATCAGAATATTTTAGCACTTTGAATATTTTTTTTTACAATATACTGATGGAAATTTCTTTTTTTTACAGATTTAAAATACATGGAGTAAATCCTAAAACTCTGTTTTTTGATACGATTTTGCTTTTACCTCTAAAATAAATAGAACTCAAAAGCCTGGTTAGCATGCATGTGCTCCAACTTAAAATGCCTTATATAGCCCTTTAAAATTTTAAAAATATCTAATATATTATTAGTTGACCATAATTAGTCATGTTTAGTTAAGGGTGCGCCAAAATATAAAATTTGAGTCGTGCATCTCAATTTGAATAAATCTGTGATGTGACTGCATCACAATTATAAATTAATTAGTGTTTTTCATTCACTAAAAAAAAACATAATTTATAACTTGCCAAACATCTCTATTATATTTCACATATAAAAAATTATTTTATTATAAAAAATTTAACTTCTAAAACTAAATATAATATATTTTTTATATATTTTAATTGTGCTATTAATACATCAAATACTAATAGCTTCTTCTTCTTCTCCTTCTCTCTCTCTCTCTCTCTCTCTCTCTCTCTCTCTCTCTCTCTCTCTAACGAAACCGATCGCCGAATCAGACGTCCCATCATCAAAAACAACTTACAAGTACGAAAGCCCCCGTACTTTCGAAAGCATAGGAGCCTAGCTCATATATATATATATATATATATATATATATATATATATATAGAGCAGGGCTGCTGTGCTCTCAGGAGCACGGAGGCCTCTCCGTGCGCCTACGGGGGCGAGTCACCGTTTACGATTACGGAATTTTTGAATCGACGAATCGCAACAACACGCTCGTTAGACTTGATCTAGCGAATTTTGAAGTTCTAAGAAAATATATTTTTGCGCATTTTTCGATATCATTTACTAGTGGATCGGAAGGATTCAAATCGTATGAATTTTATAATGGTTAGATAATCTGCGTTTTCACATTTTACGGTTGTAGAACGTATATCAAATCAGTATGAAATTTTGATAGAAAATTTCTTTATACTATCTAGCAAAAGATCTATATTTCTGGATCGAAAATTTTTAGTGCTTATATACCGACACATTTATATAGGATTTTTCATTTTCAAAGCGTTAACAAATTATTGATTTTGAATCTTTTCGATTGGCTAGGTAAATGATATCGAGAAAATCGTAAATTATTTTCTACGAACTTTAAGAATACCTAGCATCAAGTTTTAACGGAGCGATCGTGCGATTCGAAAATCATCATCGAAACGGCTCAGGAGCACGGAGGCCTCCATGCTCCTGAGAGACAGCAGCCCTGCTCTATATATATATAGTAGTAATAATAATATATAAATATATAGATGAGGCCTACTAATGCTATCGAACAGCAGGAGCCTGCCGTGTTCCAGCTTCAGGTTTCGATCGTTGCGACTTCGCAATCGTCGATCGGTCTTTAAACTTGATCATAGAGTATTTGAAGTATCTAGAAAATAAATTTATGATTTTACTCATTTTTGCCTAGTGAAGAAGGGCTCAAAATCACGGCTGAACAAATAAAAATCTTACAAAATGTAATATATAAACATTTAAAATTTTTAAATCAAAGATATTGAATCATTGTTTTTATATAGTGTAAAGAATTTTTATCAAATGTCAGCGTGATTTGGATATTTGCTACAC
>NC_033626.1:9862687-10143824 GCF_001540865.1 Ananas comosus
GTATTTTAGAATAACGGTGGAACATATGAGAGGCATTTTAGAAAGAAAAAAAAAAACAGGGGTAGATCGGATATATCTGAGCGTATGAGGGGTATATAGGCAATTATCGCTATTAATATATATATTTATATGTGTATGTATGTATGTATGCATACATATATATAGACATATATATACAGAACTAAGCTACTATACTATTAATAGCACCAAGTCATTGGTGCTATTAGGTTTTGGGCTCTTGGATGAATGGATGTGCGGTTAGAATAATAGTGGACCTAGGGTTGAATAGGTGGTTGATTAGTATGATCTAATGGGTGGAAATAGTCAAAAGGATAGATTTAACGGCGGAAAACTTTGTAGTACCAACTGCTTGGTGCTATTGTAGCATAGTAGCCAGGCTCTATATATACATATACCTATAAATATATATATATACACACATACATATATATACATACGTACATATATATATATGCATATGCATATATACGTACATATATATATATATATGGGATAATTGCCTATATACTTCTCAAAACTTCGGAAATATCTCATCGACCCTTACTTTTTTTTCTTTTCAATATACCCTTTATATATTTCTTTATTATTCCAAAATACCCGTGAGTTAAATATCTATGACAATTAAAAAAAATTAAAATGTTGCTTTTGTCCTTAACTTAAGGGCAAATAAGAAATATTGGTGATGATAGAGGGGTATATTTGAAAAGACCAAAAAATAAAATACTTTTTGTGCCCCTAACTTAAGGCAAATAAAAAAAGTGGGTGCGGTAGAAGGGTTATTTGAAAGGACAAAATAATAATTTTATAGAAATAAAAGAGTTTATTAATAGATTTTAACTCTAGAAGTATATTTGAAATAGGTTGGAACGTTAAAAGAGTATTTTCAATATTAGCCTTCTAAGAGGGGGAAATCAGAAAGTTGAAAACTTTTCAAGCGTATATAAGCAATTACCTATATATATATATATATATATATATATATATAGAACTAGGTTAATATACTATTAATAGTACCAAGTCATTGGTGCTACCAAGTTTTTGGCCATTGGATTAAGAGATGTGCGATTAGGATGATGTGGGCTCCCTAGGGTTGAGTGGGTGGTTGGTCGAATAGTATAATCTAATGGATAAAAATAATCAAATGATTAAATCTAACGGTGGAAAACTCGATAGCACTAAACCCTTGGTGCTATCGATAGTATCTCAGTTGGACTATATATAGTAATAGTTATATATAATATAATTTTATTATATATACTATATATATATATATATATATATATATACTATATATTAGAGTGTGGCTAAGATGCTTATGAAGCACGGAGGGCTCTCGATGCTTCCACTTTGTTTTCGATATGTCGGACTTTCGAATTGACGAATCGCTCCGTTAGACGTTGATCTAGAGTATTTGAAGTATCTTAGAAATAAATTTGCGATTTTTCGATAATTGTCCTAGTGATCGAAGATGGCTCAAATCAACGGCTGAAAAATAAAATCTTACAAATATGATGATATGACATTAAAATTTTAGATAAAGTTATTGATCTTGTTTTTATGGTATAAAAAAATTTTCTATCACAAATTTCATTGTGATTTGGATATTTCTACACCGTTAAACTTGCAACCGTCACACGGCCATTAAAATTTATTGATTTGAGCCTTAATCACTAGGCAAATGATATCGAAAAATCACAAATTTATTTTTTTTAGGTACTTCAAATACTCATAGATCAACTCTAACAGAGGCCGATCGTTGATTCGGAAGTTCGAACACGAAAACAATGGAAGCGGAAGGCTCGTGCTATCCATAGCATACCGGCCCACGACATAATATATATATAGACTTAGCTTGAAAATATCATTAGCACCTAATTATTTGTGCTATATATTTTTAGCATTGGATCGAGACAATGTGCGGTTAAGAATGATGTGGGCCCCTAGGGTGGTGATGGTTTAGATTGAATAGTATAATCAGACTGATATATTATACTATAGAGAGAGAGAGAGTCGAGCATTGCGAATAACTATTCGGGTAGCAAACGAGCTCCGTGCCAACCTTTGTTTTCCGATGATGGAGCCTTCAAATGACGATCGCACCGTTTGAAAATTGATCTTACACTTGAAGTATCTTAGAATTCAAATTCATACTTTTCCGAATATTGTATTTCTTGTCCATCAACGGCTGGGCGTAAAATGAATGTTGAAGCAATGATATCCATCTAAAAGTGATGATAGAAATTTGTAATCATGATGCTGAGAGTATAGATTTTGTTTAAATACAGCTTAAAATTCTCTAACCAAAATTCAATTGATTTGGATCAGTTTTCACTCGCTTTAAGGAGAAAACTCCTCATATCAACCTTAATTACTAAAAATTAATTGAAACCCTTTGATACTAAGTAAATGATGTCGAAAAGATTTGAATTTAATTTTTAAATACTTCAAGTGATATGATCATGTTCAATGTGCGATCGTCGATTTGAAAGCTCCATTCATCGTGGCCTGTTTGCTCCGATAGTATTCCAGCAACTCTCTCTCTCTCTCTCTCTCTCTCTCTCTCCTCTCTCTCTCTCTCTTCTCTCTCTCTCTTCTCTCTCTTCTCTCTCGTATATATATATATATAATATATATATATTATCATATATATATATATATATATATATGCTACTTATACTACTCAATAGTTCAAGAGCCTAGCTACTATGGTTTTCGGCCGTTGGAGAAAGAATGTCGCCGGTTAGGATGATAGTGGTCCCCGTTTAAATTAGAAGTGTCGCGCTCTACGCATTGAGTGAGGTGGTTGATTTATAGTTATAATCTAACGTGGTAGAAATGATCAAACGGGGGTTGGATCTAACCGGGTAGATAAACTCAATAAGCTACCAAAGCGGCTTGGTACTATCGTGTATTAGTAGCTCGGACTATATATATATATAATATATATATATCTAATATATATATTATATATAAATTAAGCTCTATGCTTTTTAAACAGTACAACAGTTATTGGTGCTTGTAATATTTTAAACGTTGGATTAAGGGATGTGCGGTTAGGTATGATGTGGCGCCCCTATGGTTGAGGTGGGTGCGTTGGTTATAGTATAATTTTAACGGTTAAAAAATGATCAAGAGGAGTAACTCTAACTGGTTAAAAACTTTACAAGCCCAAATGCCCTTGTAATTTGTACAGGCACCATAGCCTGAACTCTCTACTCTCTCTCCTCCTCTCTATATATATATTATACAACACCTACAATCATCATATGCAGTTTGCAATGCCAATGGCATTTATTTTTGAAAATTAAATAATTTTTTTTCTAAAATATATTTAATTTTAAGTATTTAATGAATGAATATAGATTACTTTTATACTATTATCCTATTACTTACTGTCTCACATCTCATCAGGCTTATAGTTGGCTAGGAGATTTTAATTTTTTTATAACACTCAATATCTAATTATTCAATATAATTATATATATATATATATATATATATATATTGATTTGAAGAAGATCGTAAAAATATTAATACAATTTTGGGATAATTTTGAATTCTATCGCTTATATTTTGAGAAGTTTTTGTCTATACCCAATGTACATATTTTATATACTACATTCAATATTTAACGTTTATTTTTTAAAAATTATATATTAAAATTTATAAATTTTTAAAATCATAATTTCTAAGTATTAATTGAACATAAAAATTAACAATATAAAAAAAATTTGATGAATTTGGTAAGTAGATGCTCAAAATATATAATGTCATAGAGGTATGATTATATTTATGAATTTTGTAATTTTTTTTAATTTCATAAAATATGAATTGAATTCTAATTTTTAGAAAGAGCATACATGCGAGCGTAAGTTGAAATGAAGAAGACCACGTTGCTCCTGCCGTTCGCGGTGTTGAATTTGAAAGTCTTGGTCGCGAGGTTGCTGCTAATCTGTAAGGCGACGCGAGAGCCAGATTTACAAGAAATACAAATATGGAGAATACCTCACAAATATGGAGACGAAGAAAAGTTGTGGAAGCATCCGTAGGAGATTTCACAAACCCCACGTTGCTATCAATGTCCTCTACGTAGAAGATGAAATCTTGAATGCAATGTTGCCGGTAGAGCGAGGTGGCACAGGAAACGGAGTCGCCGGAGAAACCGTGGAAGGTTAATGAGGTGGATCGATCGAAGTGGGAGGCATGCTTTGGAAAGGATTTAGGGTTTTTAAGTTTGTTTAAGGTGTGTTTGGTTTGAAATAAAAGAGGGTGAAAAAAAATTCGGATGAAAAATAGTTTACGGGTTCGAATTTAAAAAATTTTCATCGAACCCTCTTTTGTTTTCCATGCGAGACCGATGAAAAACGAAAGGCGTACGACGAAAATCGCAGCTCACGCCTCATCTCTGAGGAGCGTGTTTTCACGCGGTGGACAGCGTGAAAGGGAGGTCCTTGCTAGACCTCCTTTCGTTACATTTATATTTTACGCAGTCCACGATGCCATTTTGGCGTCGTGGACCACGCGAGAGGGAGGTCAATGCTGGACCTCCCTGTCATGTGTGTATATATATAATTTTATTTATAAATATTTATTTTTTTTATTATATATAATATTTTATTTTTATATAAAGATAAATATAATATTTTATTTATAAATTTATAATTATTTATTAATATTCCTAAATATATTTAAATCTATAAATAGAAATTAATAATAATAATATATATAAGATAATAATTATTATATATTAATAATATATATAATAAAAAATTTATTAAATAATTTTTTATCTATTTTTTTTTTTTACAAACTAAATACTAAATAACGTAAAATTTTTTTCCCACTGAAAATTTTTTTCACCGAAAATTTTTTTTCCATAGTTTTACATGAAACCAAACACACCCTTAGGATTTCTTTCACTTCGCACAAGAGGAAAAAGGTGAAAATGCACTATATGCCTTATAGTACAAGAAAGTTACAATAAAAAAAATATAATAAAAAATTAGGACAATCTTTTGTGGCCAACTATAAATTTGGCCATACATATAGATGTTATTAGTGGAAAAATTGTAAAACAACAACAAATACAAAGCAATTTTTACACATATTTTTGGCATTGTAATTTTTGCCGCCAAATATTATTTTACCTAGCCCCAAAACACATTTAGAATTTATGGCCATATGTATTGCCACAGCAAATAGAATTTTTTTTGCGGCCAACAAACAAAAATAGTCACAAACTGTTTAGGAAATTTTGGCGACAAATTCACCACAGTTATTTCTTAATTGTTTTTGTGACCAAAATTTGCTATGGCTATATATAGTGCATCGAATTAGTGGCAATAATTAATAAATCCCCACAATAGATATATGATAATTTGAGTTAAGATTAATAGTGAGGACAAGTTGAAAGACGTCACAAAAAATGTGTATATTGTGGCGGTTATAAATTTCCCACAAATAATTTGCCACAAAAAATCCTTTTTCTTATAGTGAAATAAAGTTTTAAACTTGTGAATCTCTTAATTCTGATGCTAAAACTTTAAGCATAATCAAACTCTTATATCTCTAATTAAGATTTGCTCTTATCTCAAAGTTTGAGTTAGTAAGCAACGTTTGATCACATCATACCATGTACAAAAAGTGTCTCCACAGTCCCAGCGCGAGAAAAAAGTTTACTGTATCATATTTGTAATATATTACCAACAACCTGTCAATTATATTTCATTTATTGAGAGAAAAATAAATCAAAAATATTTTTCTAATAATTATTATGAGGTGGGCGAATCCAAAAAAAAAAAAAAAAATCTGATTAGCCGAAAAACATTATATCAGAAATATAATTGGTACGTACTAAACTTTTTTAGATGTGGAAGAGGTACTTTTCCCCCCAAAACGTGTCTGCCACAACAAATGGCCTTTATTAGTTTAAGGGAAAACTTCAAAAACTCCCCAGTAGTTTCGTAGTTTCTTACTTTGTCCCTCTATGATTTAAAATGTATCAATTTGCTCCCCTATGATTTCTTTTTTTTTCTTTTTCTTATCAATTTCATTATTTTTTTTTCTTAAATCAGTGATAAAGTTAAAATTAAATGGTACTAAAATAAATATTTGATAAATTTAGATGGATATTTGAAGTTTTTTGTATATAATTTAATGAAATATTAACGAAAAAACTATCAAAAAGATAAAAACGAAATCACAGAGGAGCAAATTGATACACTTTAAATTACAGAATACTAAAGTGAGAAACTACAAAATCACAGGGGTTTTTTTTTGAAGTTTTCCCTTAGTTTAAAGACTAAACTCAACCTTCTACGACCCAGTCATATTCGTATGGTTGGAAATAATTAAACAATATATGTACTAGGAAATAATTAAACAATATATGTACTACCAAGTCCACTCCCTTCACATTTAAATAGATCTCCTCACCAACGCAATCACCATCAAAAAAAATAAAAGAAGAAACCAAAAGGGAGCAAACTACACCCTACTTTTCGCTACCTCGTCGTTCTTTCGCAAGAGCTTTAGTTTTCAAGTGATCTCGAAATCGAAACAGAAACCGGCGTATATACATCTGAAACTATGCCGGGTTGTTTACATTCCTCCGCCCCTCGCATGTCGTCGTCATCGTCGTCGTCGTCGTCACGGCCTCAGCAGGTTCGAACCGGGTCTGCGAGAACCCACCCCCGGTACATCCCGAAACGGGGAACGATTCTGAAGCGCATCCTGAGAAGCCTCTCTTGCATTGGCGCGCCGACACGTACCCGGCCGACAAACTCCGGTGGCAATTGATTCTGAATTGGATTGGATTGGATTAAATGAGATTGGTGGAGGGTTTAGACTTATTGGGTTGGATCGGATAGTTGACAATGTAGCCTAATTTGGTTGTGGATTTCGACAACCTTTTTTTATTTGTGCTCTGACATAGTTTAGAATTTAATTTTGAGGCGTTCAAAAAAAAATAATTGATGTAATTTTTTTTGAAAAATAGTAATTCCGACTATTTCCTATTTTTGGTTATTGGATTGAGGGTGTTCTATGAGCTTTGAATTAAAAGCAACGAATAAACGTTAATTTGAATTATTATTGGGATATAAATATAAGCTTGTAGAATTTTCTCCCCCCAAATTAACGATGACATTTGTTTAATAAAAAAAAATCTAATTAGTTTCTGAAATTCCAAGTTCGAAATCTCCCTCGCGGCCGTGCGGAGACAAAAAAAAAAAAAAAAAAAACTTGCAATTGCATTTGCATCCTTATTGATTATATACCTCCAAATGCATTTCTAATTATATATATCTCTAATTGTAACGAGTGCGTATAAATCTCCCCTTTGTTTGATTGCAAATAATGGCATAAAAGAGATTGGGTTTTTATATAAATGGCACCAAATATCACTGAAGCACGAAAAGCATACAAAATGAGAGAATATGAGGTCAAAATTGTGAACCCTAACTGCCAATCAATTATCCCAAAAATACGTATTTATAGAAAAGGCACGCCCACTATATTTAAGGGCATAGTCATAATACTTATGAACTTCGATCTGATTCAATCCATCTGAATGCTAGGTCTATTGTTGGGGCTCTTACCGTTAGGTCTCTTATACAAGACTGCAGTTCCACTCAACTTATTAGACTTATCCAACTTAATTTATTAGTCTGTTGGACTTATTGTCACAAAAAAAAAAGAATTAAATTTATTTTAACCAAATAATAAATAACTAATAAAAATATAGCCAGCCTATTTCACTTGTTATTTTAATTTTTTTAACTTAAAAAAGACTCAGTCGTGCGGAGACAATTCTGGCACAATTTGGACTTCATGATTGGTCAAGCTAATAAAAAATAAAAAATACTACTTAATTGGATTATACCATCTCACGAGCCCATGGGCTTGGATTTTTTATTTTTATTTTTTTATTTATTATTATTATTATTATTTTTTTTTTGTACATATGTAGATCTTGGACTACATTAGAATAAGAGATTTCGTAATAATTCTGCTGTTGTCGGTTTTGGAACTGTAAAAAAAAATCAAAGAAAATAATTTTCAAGAAATTTATTTTTCAATTTTTCGCTCATTTTATTGAAGGAAAATAACTATTTTGAAAATTATTTTTCATACTTTCGAAAAATACCACTTTTTTTTTCATTTTTAAAAAAAAATAAAATACTAAGTTTTCATAAAGCTTGTTTTGCTTAGGCTAAGCGATGAAAAACTGAAAATTAATTTTTTATAAAAAAAAATTTCTCGAAATTTTTTTTTCATTTCCTTTCGATGAAGCCAAATACACCCTTAATTTTCTTACATGAAAGGTCTGGACATTTTTTCAATTCTTATTACCAATATTAACGGGAAGTGTTCAAATGAAGCAAAGAGTTTGGAGGGACATGAATTTTCGGGCATTTATCTGATATATAGTAGATCCTTTTATATATATATAATATATTAATATTATATAAATATATATATATATATGGTTGAGCCTGGCAATACTATCGGTAGCAAACGAGCTCCGTTGCCATTTCATTTGTTTCTCGATGATTGGAGCCTCCAAATTCGACGATCCGAGCTACCAGAGAAATGATCTATACACTTGAAATATTTAGAAATCAAATTTCATACTTTTCGATGTTGTTTTCTTGGTCCTTATAAGTAGGCGTCAAAAATGAATGGCCTGAAAATGAATCTCTCTAAAACAGTGTATGATAGAAATTTTGTAATCATGATCAGAGAGTATTAGACTTGTTCTAAATAGTTTAAAGAATTTCTAACCAAATTAATTGATTGGATAACGTACCCAGTTATAACAGAAACCGCCTGCATATAACCATTAAAATTACTAATTTTTGAACCACTTGATCATTAGGTAAATGATGTCGAAAGATTTGAAATTGGATTCTAGATTCTTCAAGTGATATAGATCATGTTCAACCGGTGTCCGACGTCGATTTGAAAAGCTCCATATCGAAACAACATGGGTGGAACGGACCCGTTGCTACCGATCAGTATTCCAGCTCAACTCTATATATATATAGTATAATAGCACGTGCCCCCTGCATGTATTTCATGCTTACTAATTAGAGGTGGTTGTACAGCTCTTATTAAATTTCCTTCTCTCGTCTCTGGAGCCATAGCGAGGGGAGGACATTGGTGAGACGTTACGCTTGCCGACGTAGCATCGCCGAGCCGTATTTAGCGCCGTTTTCGCCTAACCGTCGGTCATGAAGGACAGCGAGCGGACGTGCATTTAACGTGTCTCGACGCCGACCGGGCGATGGATTCGCGTTCGATGTGGGTACCTAACTGTCCTTCTTGGTTTCTGTAACGCACGGTTGTTGAGCTTCGCGTGCTGATTTACTGATTTTAGCGTCGACGTTAGTGTTTCGGATCATACTCGACGTAGGACGTCGGATTTTAGACGGACTTGGTTCGTTGGATTTGGGACTTCGAGAGGAATCCCGAAGCCTTATTTGCTGGATTTTGGTGAAGGTTTTGCGTAGGTCGTTCCCTATTCTTTCTGCTGCTGCTGCTTGGGCAGAATTGATGTAATATGGGTTTCTATGTTTAGACCCATGGAGCGTGGTGTCGCTGGTTCGGGGAGCTGCGCCGAGCTTGACAGGGACTCCGGTGACCTTTCTTCACCATCGGGGATTTGCCGATTAGGTGGGTAATCATCGGTTTACTCCTAAGTGCTATATAATCGACATGTAATGTGGAATTATCTTGAGGGCGCAATTGCTGGTTTATTGATTTAGTATGGTAATAATCTGAATTGAGCTGGTTATTATCTTTGGATATTATATATATATAAATATATTATATACATGTTGGACTTGGATAAGACTTAGGAGAATAAGTGAGATTATGATCGTCATATATTTAAAACTAGGGGTGGAACTAGGCCGGCTTAGGTCGGTAATACTATGCCCAAGCCCGGCCCAAAAGAAAATGTTGGGCTTCGAGTCGGGCTTTTTCCCATTTGTTTGAAAATAAGGCCCGGCTCAAGCCAAAGCCCAAGGCCAAACCATCGCTTTGTGGAAGCCCATTTTATACATTTATATATAATACATAAATATTTTATTTGTATAATAATATGTACCATATATTACTCATATGATATATATATTAATTAATTATAATAATAATATACTATTTAATATATCCTAATATGAACTAAATATTTTGTTAATATATAATATATCCTCATAATATATATTAGTATATTCATTAAAAACACATTATTACTTATATGATATATTATATAATTTATTCTTTTTAAATAAATATATATATATATATTATTAAATATTTTATTTTAATAATTAATATATGGGCTTTTGGGTCGGGCTCGGGCCGGGCTTGGACATGCCAAATAAGCCCAAAATTTTTCGGGCTAAATTTGAAGCCCGGCCTGAACCCAAAGTTAAATTTTTAATACCCAAAGCCCGCCGAACATGCGCCATCGAGCCGAGCCTTGTTTAGGCCCGCGCGCCAGTTCCACCCTAATTATAAACTACCTATTTAGCCCTAAGGCGTTGTATATTTTATACGTGGCAGTACCTAATTAGTGAGTAGTCTGCAGATAGTATTAGCTTATCCAGTTACGCATCGTCCGGGATGCCGGTAATTTTACAATAGTCGTTCAGGCGTTCGACTGTTGGTGCGTCGGGTTGTACGTTGGGACCCGGTATCGCATTTTTCGGCGTTCGGATTGTGCGACGGATTGTTACCTGTGGTGTGTATAGACCAGTTTGAGTCGTGACTGGACTTTGGCTTTGAGAAGCTTGATTCGAGCTCCGACAGAATACGGCTGCCATACTGTTGGTGCTCCACGAAGTTGCCACTCCGGAGCGGAGCTTTTGCTTTCGCTTGCATGTTCGTCATGCCGCGTTGGACTGCTCTCCACGGAACCAGTAGTGTGGATGGAGCTGGAATAGTCGCACTGGGCAGGGACGGTATGTATTGCACGAGTCCAGACGGGTAGGCTTACAGTCCCGATTGGAGTTGGGTCAGATTTGTTTTCCTACAGTTCGTTAGTGAAGAGCATGGAATTCAGTATAGATTGATATGCCGTAGAGTTACTTCCTGCTTCCGACTAGTTCTTTGCTCCGTCTGTCTAAGACTTAGTGGCGTGCGACCGGACTTGTTTTTTGGGCCGGACCCACTGAGGACACTTGTTTTTACAGTATATCATCACGCCCAGGTAGTCTCTGATTTTTGCAGAGCCACAGGTTTCGACTGCCCTGACCTTACCGCGGTCGTAGGATCGAGGCAAAGGCGTCGCAATGTTAGAGCCCTACCGCACGAGCAGAGCTGAGCCCCCTACGTAGCATAGATGTTCTGTTGTTCGAGTTTATGTTACATAGCTACTTAACTCGCAGTGCGAGTACTCATTGTATTTTGGATTTGGTCTATGTATATTTAAAACTCAGTTGGTTTAGCTTGTTTATTCGAGCAGCTCTATGTACTGTTTGTAGGTATCTGTATACCTACAGTACAGCTGTCCTTCGTATACAGAGGGAAATTCTGTTGCTATACGGCGGATTTGTCGACGTGCCCGGGAACGAGACTATCCGGGCGTGACAGATTAAGTGGTTCAGAGCTTAGCTGTGTCGGTGGGACACTGAAAACCTAAAGTTTGGCAAATCTTAGGAAGGCAAGATCGAGAGGCGTAATTTATTGCGCAAATCACATGGATTAATTGTTCTAACCTCCTCCAAGAGTGGGCTCGTGAGTGATTTGAAGAGACGTGTTTTGCCTGAGACAATTATGTGGCCTGAGACGACATAATTTTGGAGAGAAACAGGGAACCCCTTCAGACTTTCATTGAATGGTCGAGAGTGTTGTTGTATCTAGACCCCGATTTGTTCCTTTCAGCTAATGTAATCGTCCCAAAGGTCGACCGTCGTTGCAGAGACGTGCTAGTTAGCACGGGATCGTGCAGGACCTCCGAGGAGACCTGAGCAGATGAGCAGAGAGTACTCGCAGAGCAGGAACCTGACAGACCGGAGGCGCAGTGCACCCCCTTGTGGAGCGATGTGCGGCGGACTGAGGCTAGCGCACCCCCTGATCTGAGTGCACAGTTAGCTGCCCTGACGTGAGGTGACGACGGAGTAGGGGAGAGTTGTTGCAGAGGTTGTGTTGAGAGGTTAACTCAGTCACGAGATCAGCATCGAGAGTACACAAGAGCAGATGATTCGGCCACTGCACTTCAAGGTCGCAGTACCAGCGCGCTTGCCCCACCGTGGAGCTTCTACCAGCCCATTGGGCTGCTAGGGGCCCGCTACAAGTTGACAGAGGGCGAATGCAGGAGAGCTGTGGCGGACGATGGTTGCGTTCGTTGTTCGTCGCTTTGAATCCACCGCCATTTACGATGGCAGCATGCACTGAGGCCTGGGTTGTTCAGGATTAGGTCAGATGCGATCAGAGAAGCTCGTATTTGAGTCTGATCATTCGGAGGGAAAGCAGGCATCTCTGGGAGTACACTGTTTGCAGGTGATGTCATGACTGGTGCGGACGAGCCGAGCGCGAGAGCAGGTAGCTGTGGGGCGCAGGCTGAGGTGGATGAGTGTTGTGAATGCTGTGTGGGATGTTCTTTCCAAACAGGTGATGAAACAGAGCTCAAGGAGGAATTTGAGGAGCTATCAGCAGGAGATCGCCAGTGCAGGAGTACTTCCGAGAGTTTACTCGACTCCTGAACTGATGGTACCTATTTGCGGCAGAGACGAAGCGCACAGGAGGTGCTATGTTCGAGCACGGGCTGAGACCGGATAGCTTATAGGTTGACTCGGACGCAGAGGTCGAGCAACTCTGGAGTGTGTCTAGTAGAGCAGCCTTGTGGGTGGAGCGAAGGTGAGACATCGCTATAGGAAGAGGATCAGGCCGTAGGGTAGAGTCAGATAGGGAAGCGCCCATTTCAGATGACGGCGACAGTCGAGCAGCAACGTTCGCGCGAGAGCGCCGTCCACGATCATTTCAGGTCGGGTTTCGGATGGCTCGCGTCCGCGTTAGGGCATCCCGTCAGCAGGGGGCAGATCAGGGGACGCCACAGTGTGGTGGATCTGGCGGGCGACCACACTGGCCCCAGCAGTACGAGTTAGAGAGAGGGCAGATGCTACGGATGTGGTCAGCCGGGACATATGAGGGCCAGCTTTTTTTCGCCGAGTCAGCTATCTCCATCACACCATCACTCAGCTTCAGCCCCATCAGCACTCAGCATCTTACGACGCGCACGAGTTTACCGCACAGGGGACAGATCGTCTGGCCGCCGTCAGGTGACGCGGACGACAGCAGGCTCGAAATGGCAGGAGTCTCGCTAGCTCAGGCGATTGAGGATTCTCAGCAGCACCGACGTGGTGCACGCTTCATTTTGATTTCTGGCATGTAGAGTTCGCACTCTTTTTGATACCGGTGGCATCGCGTTCCTTTGTTAAGCGAGATTTGCACAGTTGCATGCGGTCTATAGTTAGGAGCGTGTATCTCAGCACGAGAAGGGTGCAGATCCGGCCATGTCTTACAGGTTACAGAGTGTTGTTGTGTCCTTCGCATCCGGTGCCGTTAACTTTGGATCATGCCCGCAGACATTGTTGTGTATAGTGGTGTGGCAGCATGCAGGACTTCGACGCTCATGCTCGGTATATGGATTGGCATGGCGCGGCACGTACATGTCGTCACTTGGAGCGATTGGTGACTTCCGCGAGCCAGGCCGGCGGGGGTTCACTTTCAGAGGCTGCAGGAGTACGTTGTTTGGCCACCTGAATATCTCGCTAGGGCTACGACAGATGCCTGAGTAGTGGTGTATCGTCTTTCTAGCGACTGTGTGAGTACTACGCGTGCTTGTATGGGGACGGTTTTATCCTCTTTTAGTCTGCAAGTTTCGGATTGTGTTTCCCCTGAGTTGACGACGTGCCGCCGGAGAAGAGATGAGTTGTGATTGATGTAGCTTCCTGGAACTGCACAATCTCAAAAGGTAACCTTACCGGATGGCGCCGCAGAGCTGAGAGAGCCTAAAGGCATCAGGCTTCAGGATTATGATGTAAGTGGCTTGAGACCCAGCTGTGTCCCTTGGGGAGCGCCGTCGGGTTATTTGTAAAGAAGATAGGCATTTCAGATTGGCCTAGACCGACGTAACGGTTACTGAGGTTCGCGAACTCTTGGGAACTGGCCAGGATATTACCGTCGGTTTGTGGAAGCTTTGCAGAAACTTTCCACATCCCTACACGCTTGACGCGGTAGGATTGTTTGTCTGGGACGTACGTTCAGGAGCTTTGACGAGTTAGAGACTGAGGTTGAGTCGGGCTCCTATCCTTGCTCCGGTGCAGTAGGGGATGGATCGTGATCTACAGTGATGCATACGCAACAGTGACTTAGTTGCGTGATGATGCAGCATCGGTAGGGTGTTGCTTTAGGCTTCACGGCAATTAAAGTATGAGAGAGATTACGACGCATGACTATGCGAGCTTGCCGCGGGCGTTTTTGCTCGAAGTCCTGCAGGCCATACTGTAGTGGCGAGCATGCGAGGTCTTCTGCACGATCATAAAGTCTCAAGTATCTGTTCACACAGAGAGAGCTGAACCTGAGGCAGCGCCGGTGTTGGAGTTACTGAAGCAGACGATGACATACGTAGTTCAGTATCCATCCAGCAAGCGTGGAATGTGTGTGCATTTATCGTGTTGATGCAGGAAGTCAGCTGACAGAGCCTGAGTTGAGGATGCACTGAGCAGAGAC
The DNA here is from genome assembly GCF_001540865.1 of Ananas comosus. Taxonomy (NCBI): domain Eukaryota; kingdom Viridiplantae; phylum Streptophyta; class Magnoliopsida; order Poales; family Bromeliaceae; genus Ananas; species Ananas comosus. The sequence continues at coordinate 9,877,448 of NC_033626.1, forward strand.
CTGTACTCAGGAGCTTGGAAGCGCTGGGACTCGAAGATATACCCCCCTGGGTCTGCTGGAGGCTGACGTCTCAGTTTTACAGCCCACTCTGTTGGATAGGATCCTGAGAGAAAACAGAGTGTGAGATCACTGTACTTGATGAGGATTAGAGAGCAGCTAGGCCAGGGCGTGAGGCCTGAAGTTTTGCTTTTAGACATTCGGGACGTACTACGTACAGGACCGATTGGGTGTGCCTGGATTGATTTAAGCAGGACATTCTGAGAGAGGCTCATGTTTCTCTTATATGGTTACCCTGGGAATCCAAACTCATTAAGGAGCTCGTTAAGCGCACGGTTCTGAGTTGACCTTGTGATATTGAAGAGGGTGCATTGGCAGATTTGTGCGTCAGTGTTTGACTTGCAACAAGTGTAAGGTTTCGTAGCAAGTCAGCGTGCCTGCTGGCAAGGCTTCAAGAGTCTGCCAGTGCCACGAGTGAAAGTGGGAGATAGCAATCACGATCGGACTTTCGTCGTTTGGATTGCTCGAGCCAGGGTGGCTACGACGCGATTGGGTGGATACGTGGACAGACTGACCAAAGTCTTTTGCCTCATTCCTATCAGTCAGACATCTGGTCGCAGAGAGAGATTCGCCCTCATGTGACTGGATGAATTGTTGAGGATTGCTGAGCGTGCCCACTTCAGATAGTATCCGACCGAGACCGGGTTGTCTCGCCACTTTTGTGAGAGTCATTCAGACAGTTGCGGGCACTCAGCTTGGCAGTGAGTCGTACAGCGTTTCACCCACAGACAGGATTGGTCAGTCAGAGCGGACCATTCAGACTTCTAGATGAGGACATGCCTAGAGTGCTTAATTTAGGAGGGTGTGGTATCTGCATTGAGACTGCTTAGTTGCGCGACAAACAACAGCTATCAAGCGGAGCATTCCAGATGGCCTCCGTTTCGAGGCGTTGGTATGGAACACAGATGCATCCCCTTTGTTTTGGAGTCGAGTGGGTGAGAGGATACGCGTTGGTGCCTGAGATTCTGATTATGGCTGAGCGAAAAGGTAAAGGAGGCGCCGACGGGATTGTCTAGCAGCCCGAGAGGTCAAACGAGGAGCTATGCTGAGATACCGCGGAAGGACGAGACTTGGGTTCTCCAGGTGGGAGATCATGTTTTATCTCAAAGTCTGCGCGTCAAAGGTATTCGGCCAGATTTGAAGTAGTGGACAAGCTCAGTCCACGTTTATGTAGGCCCTTTCGAGGTTTTGGAGCGAGTCGCCCAGTTGCTTACAAGGATTGCTCTACACCGACTAGCCGGCATTCACGATGTTTTTCCAATCTCAGCTTTGAGGAGAGTATGTTTTCGTGATCCCTCCACTGTGACTCGACTTCACTGCCACTCAGATTGGCGAGATTCTGAGATACGAGATGACTGTTGGACAATCTGCTCGAGAGACGGAAGAATAGCGCAACCGATCATTCCGGGTATGTGAAGCAGTTGAGGCAATCACGCAGGGCGGGAGGACTTGGGAGCCTGAGACAGTGATGAGGGAAGTTACCCAGACTTGTTGATTCTTCAAGTGAGATGTGCTATAGTTTCGAGGACGAAACTTTCTTGTAGTGGGAGGAATGTAGATCCTTATGAATATATATATATATATATATATTATATATATAGTATATATATAATATATATCATATATATATATATATAATATAAGATATGAGCTACGGAGTTACTTTCAGTCATCAATCATGGTTCTATATAGGCTTTTATTAAGCCATTGGGATCTACTTTTGATTATTAATAGCGCCTTGGATTAAACACTATTCACCTACACCACCTACACCATCACTTCAACCTCACATCTCTCCATCCAAGGGCTGAAAACACACAAGATTCACCCCCATGATACTTTACAAGTATCTACCTCTCTCTATTACTATATATATATATACAAATGCCACAGTGCCCCCATGCATGTAATTTCATGCTTAGCATTAATTAGGGGTTGTACATGCCTCCTTTAATTAAATTTTGCTCTCTCTCTGTCTCTGGCCTACGCACGAGGAGCGAGACCTTGGTCGATGCGTCGTATGCCGAGTCGCATCCCAGAGCCGTTTGAGCTGCACGTTGTCGCCGTAACGTCGCATGAGGCCGGCTTGAGGTGCATTTTTCATCCTGTCCTCGACGTTCGCCACCGGCGCGTATTCACTGTCGATGTTTGTGTGGGTGTACCTAACGTTCATTCTATGATTTACTTGAAGCACGGTTTGAGCTCGCGTCCTTGATTTTACTGATTTCAGCGTCGACGTTATGTTTCGCTCATACTCGATAGGAACGTCGGTATTTCGAGCGGGATTGGTTCTGTATTGTCAGACTGCGCAGAGAATCACGACGCCCTTATTGCTGGATTCTTGGTGAAGGTCTGCGCTAGTGATGATCCCTATTTGTTCTAATGGTGCGTTTGCTGTCTTTGTTGTTGGGTGGAATTGATGCTTCAATATGCGTTTCTATGTTTAGGACCATATGGAGCGGTGTTAGTCGCTAGGTTCGGAGCTGCCGAGCTTGACAGCGGACTCGCGTGACCTTCTTTCACCATCGGGGATTTGCGATTAAGGTGGGTTAATCATCGGTTTACTCCTAAGTGCCTATATAGTCGACATGTAATTGTGGAATTATCTTGTGTGGCGCAATTGCTCGGTTTATTGATTTAGTATGGTTAATAATCTGAATTGGAGCTGAGTTATTATCTTTGGATATATATATATATATATATACATGTTGGACTTGGAAAAGACTTAGGAGAAAACTCGCGATTATGATCGTCATATATTTAAACTACCTGATTTAGCCCTAGGGACCGTTGTATTATTTTATACTGTAGCAGTATCCTCATAGTGGGTATTCCAGATAGTTTAGCTTTCAGTTACGCTCGTGCCGGGATGCCGAGTATATTTTTACAGTAGCGTTCAGGCTGTTCCGGACTGTTGGGTGCCGTCGGGGTTGTCGGTGGACCCGTATCGCATTTTTGGCGTCGGATTGTGCCGAGGGCACGTTACCTGTTGGTTGTTAGACCAGTTTGAGTCGGTTACTGGACTTTGGACTTGCTCTCCATGGACCAGTTAGTGTGGATGGAGTTGGATAGTCGCAACTGGGCAGGGACGGGTGTATTCACAGTCCCAGGGACGGGTAGGCTTACAGTCCCGATTGGATTGGGTCAGATTTGACATTTCCTACAGTTCGTTAGTGTAGAGCATGTTAGTATAGTGATTGATAGCGGTAGAGTTTATTTCCTGCTTTTCCGACTATTCTTGCTCCCTTCTGTAGACTTAGTGGGTGGACCGATGTTGTTTTGGGCGGTACCCACTGAGGACTACTTGTTTTTACAGTAGTTCTCACGCTCAGTTGTTACTCCTGTTTTTGCAGAGCCACAGGTTTCGACTGCTGCACTTTCCGCGGATCAGGATCGAGGCAAGGGCGTCGCAAGTTAGAGCCCTACCCGACGAGCAGAGCTAGAGGCCCCCTACTGCAGGTAGATGTTTTGTTTCGAGTTTATGTACATAGCCTACTTAACTCGCCAATGCGAGTAACTCTGTATTTTGGATTTAGTCTATGTATATGAAACTCAGTTTGTTTAGCTTTTGTTTATTCGAGCAGCTCTATGCTACTGTTTGTAGTATTGTATATCTACAGGTACAGCTGTCGCTTCGTATACAGGAAAAATTCTTTTGTATACGGCGGATTTGTCGACGTGCCCGGGGAACGAGACATCCGGGGCGTGACAGATAATATAAAATAACTATTTATCTTCAAAATCTTTAAATTAAGTTTAATTACAGTGGATCACAATTAAATTTTTAATTTTAAAATAAATATGAATTAACTTTTGATGCTTATAGTTTAAAAAACATACTTAAAATTATTAATTAAAATTTGATATTCAAAATTAAATTTAATTCATGATTTTAATTTTAATTTTATAAATTTAAATCTCAAACTTCAAATTTAAGATGAGATAAAATTTAAAGTTCTATAAGATTAAAATTTAAATATATATTTTATATTAAATTCAAATTTGATAATTAGTTGCAATCAATAAAAATATTAATATAGCAACTAAGACTTCATTTGAGATCGTAGAAAAATTGTGTTATTTGCGGTGAGAAAATACAATGCAAAAATACTTTGTTTGTTTCCGTACGTAATATTACGTCCGCATATCGTAATTAATCAGTTGCGATATATTTTCTGCGATCCTATCAGAAAATGCAAAAATATATCTTTATATATTTTTACCTTAATTTTATTTTATCTAATAATGTCAGATATGCATGTCAAGATATGATGATGCTACTTTGCAGTGGCCAATGAAAGACCTCGTGCATAGGATATGTGCGGACAAGCTTTATAAAAAGTTATAGATATACTCTCAAAAAAAAAAAAGTTATTGATATATTTAGCGGTTAATTAACGCTAAATTAACAAAGTACCTGCTTGAACCGCAAGAAAGATAGAGTGGCCTAGGTCAGGTTCAATTTATTGAGTATCACGACGTCATATAAGAACGTCACAGAGAACACGTCACACCAGCTCCAATTTGCTTGCCAGTTTTTAGTTCAAAAATTATCAGATAATGTGACATCTATCTCGTACCATCGGGTAATAATAAAAGTGTCTGTGGATGGAATAAAATATGGATAGTTGATATACAATATTCAAAAAAAAAAATATATATATATATATACCATACCGATTTAATTCCAGATTAGGTCCGAGTCTTAGCATTTAAATTACTAATATATCCATCTAGTTTATTTGAGCGGGCCTAGGTAATAACTATCTATATACTACTACTTGCTCGAGACTTGCTATGAATCAGGTCTAATTCGGACACCGGTACCCGTATGCATATATTTTTTAGGTTAATAAACTTTAAATTTCTCACTTTAGTACCATATGGTTTAAAGTGTATCAATTTAGTGCCATATGATTTTATTTTTCTCTTTTTGTCAGTTTCTCCGCTAATTTTTTGCTAAATCATATATAAAGAACTTCAGATATATCGAGTATTTACTTTAATACTCTTTTGTTTTAATTTTGTCATTAATTTAACAAAAAAATTAGTGAAAGGGATAACAAAAAGAGAAATAAAATTACAGGAGTACGAAAGTGATACACTTTAAACCATTGGGTACTAAAGTGAAAAAGGGCGAAACCACAGGAATGGTATTTGAAGTTTTTTCTATTTTTTATAGATTTTATTAAACTGTAGAGGCAACGGCGCACAGCTCAAGAATTTTATGATTTCTTGGGGAGGAGGCAAGCTGCTTGTCGGATCGGAAACGGATCAAATGGTGAGACGAGATGTGGGAGACAAAGCTGCCTGGGTGGGAAGGAGGGATCAGGGAGGGTCAGAGGGATCGGAGAGGCAAAGTGAGCCGCTAGGATTTGTTTTTTTTTTTTTTTTTTTTTTTTTTTTTTTTTTTTTTTTTAACTTCTTTCTTTAACTCAAGCAATAAACAGGGATTCCTATATGGATGAAAATACAGAGGCTTCTCATTTATAAGTCTATTAAAATTGATTCCTCGACTGTAAATCTTTTTTATTTACTATAAGATATTTCATCTGTTTGGAATCCGAGTCCAAATTCAGATTTGAAAACTATTCCACACCCTACCCATTAAAAGGTCGAATTCAGGTTTGATCCAAATCAAATATGAATATAAAGTGTCCGAATTCATACCTAAAACTTTAATGGGTAACTTCTTTTACCCGTATACTATTTATTTTTTTATGGGGTTCGGTTCAAGTCCGGGTAGAATCCAGGTTGGGTATGGAATATCAAGTGTTTTGGATAATTTTATCTGGCAAATTGAGTTAGATACTAGTAGCAGCTTAACTCATTAGCACTAATCATTTATTCGATACAAAATATTAGTTCAAAATGTTTAAGTCCAGCAAAGATTATAATAACTCTTATTTTTTATATTGTTTATATATGTATATATATATTCTTTCAATCACTTTCAATCAATGCGAGACAATTGAAGCATTGTAAAGGACAAAAATTTTATGGGTACCAGCCCCAAATTACTTAATTTGGGGCCAGTCCCACAGGTGTACCACGCAGCGCCCATCAACCACTGCTCTCTCAATATGGGGAGAGCAGTGGAAATTTTTCGGGTGCACCTGGTGCATCTATATTAAGTGCACCATGAAATTAACTTTTGGTTTTTAATTTTTTAAAATTATAATTTTATGTAATAATTTATTTATTTTTTTAGGAGTTACCATGCAGAAGTTAAAATTTTACACTCTATTTGGTTTCAAAAAAAAGAAAATAATAATAAAAATCAAAAAATAATTTTATGGTGCACCTAATATTGATGCACCAAGTGCACCCGGAATTTTCAGTGCTCTCCTATATTAGGAGAGCAGTGGTTGGTGGGCGGATCTGGACGCTCCCCCAAATTAAGTAATTTGGGGCCGGTGCTCATAGAATTTTTGCCCCATTGTAAGGCTCACATAAAGTAACCCCTAATTGGAAAGGGACTCCTAATTCGAAAACGTTGGCTAATATCCTACTAGCTCTGTTTCCAGGCATTTTGCTGCTTTTTCTTTTACTAGGAACAAGCATTGCGCGTTCCTCTTCATTCGTAATAGTACCCATTTACTTAGTTCAGGAGTTTCTCTACCTACACACACATATATATATGTGTGTGTGTCATTACCTGAGTTCGTACGTGTTCTTGTTGTGAAATAAATTTATATATACTATGCAAATTAAGAATCGTATATCGATATCTTAGTAGCTTCTTGAGAACTCGATCATCTCCATGGAGGGAGTTTGCGCCACCTATGACGGAAAAAATAAAAAGCCGAAACGCCGGAAACGGGGTTGCGTCAAGAGAAGCATCCTGGAGCTGCTCTGCTGCTGTATTCTGCCGATCACCAGGTAATGTTCCTTGCCAATCTTATATGTCTACACGTACCAACTACGTACGTATCTAGCTTGTACGTATAAAAATAACCTTGCAAATTTTAGGGTCTATTGAATGTAGAATTTTCTTACCAACTTTGAGCTGTATCATTATATTCTTGGAACGAAAAAAAAAAAAAGAAAAAAGAAAAAAGAAAGAAGATCGAAGAGCTCTTCAATGATGCCTCCTTAATAAGTTTTCGATTTTCTGTCATCTGCCAGTTTTGTTTCCAAAAATTATAAAAGTGAGGTGAAGCGTATATCTTACACTCTTTTCAATCGGGCGCTATTGTTCACTACTTATTATGAAATTTCTTGTGTTATAATTCTATAAATATTTTTTTTTGAGATTTATTATTAAAATTAAAATATATACATAAATTTCTAGATTAAGGTAAAATGTGCATGTAGGATTTGCTCCTCCCCCAACCTGCTTATTCCCAAACCCTCTCCTTCGTTCTTCTCCTCCGCACGTGTCCTCCCAAAACCCTCTCCTTTCGCTCCTCTCCTCCACTCCAAACCCTAACCTCTGCTCATCTCCTTCGTCGATCTCGTTGAGGTAGATCGATTAGGGTTTTTGTGATCTTTTTTCTTTTTTTTTTTTTTGCTTTCCCCCTTAACTCCTTGATGTTTACGTTATTCAAGATCTTTATGTGCTTCTCTTTGCTATGATCGATCTAGATTGGTCGAAGGAGGATATTTTTTCTCGAATTTGCATGAATTTTGCACGTTAGGGTTTTGTTTTCTTTGCCCTTCTTGATGTTGTGTATTCTTTGTTTGATCTCTTGTGAAAAGCGCATTTTGGTGAAATTGATCCTTTCTATTCATTGTTCTGATCAGTTAATACATGCTTGTATATCTCCTAATTTGGATTATTAACTTATATGATGTTATTGCGTTTCTTCTTCGTCCTTTGGTGTTATTCTCTATATCATCTGCTCAACATGAAACTGTAGTTTGTGATCAATGCTTAATCTTATTTGCGATTACCTGGACTTTGAATTGGCTTTTGCACGCAAATTTCAGATGTTCATGAGTAATACAGTGTTTGGTATTTCCAACTGATTAGTAAAATTTATATTTGAATGGTTCCAAACACAACTGAAAAATAGAATATGGAATTAGCTCTGTAATTTCATTGCCAGTAAGGTGTCTTCCACTTTCAACTTCTGTCTACTAAATATGTTGGAAAATGTGAGCATTACTAGAATACTATCGGTACTAAACAGCTCAGTTTACTACCGATTTGTTTTCGATAACAGAGCTTCTGACTCGATGATTGGTATCGTTGAATATGGTTTAGACCATTTAAGCTATCTGGAAATTAAATTTTATGCTTTTTCAATATTGTCCTCTTGTCTATCAAGTGGACATAAAATGAATGGCTGAAAATGAATATCCTTCAAAAAGTAATGATACAATTTTTGTATTCAAGATCTAGAGTTTAGATTTTATTTTAAATAATTTAAAAAATTTTCTAACAAAAATTCAGCTGATTGAAACTCTTCTATACCGTTAAATGAGTAAATGCAATGTACTAGCCATTAAAATTACAAATTTTGTGACCCTTTGATCGTTCATGTAGTGATGTCGAAAAAGCATCAATTTTGCTTTCTAATTAGTTTAAATGGTCTAGATCATGCTCAACAATACCGATCGTCGATTTAGAAGCTCTATTATTGAAAACAAATCGGTAGTAAACTGAGCCGATAAATCTCGGAAAATGTATATATGATATACTTTTGCTTTGATATTATATTTTGCTCATGCACTCTTTAGAATTTTTCAACATGTTTGTCATTAGCTTATCCAATATGCCACAGGGGTAATCAATCACCTTAGAAGGAAATCCTACCCCCTCTCTTCTTGTGTAGCCATAAAGATTAGGTAAAAATATATGGAACTTATCTCAACTATGGGCCATTTGAATTTGACTATCCAATTTTTTTGTAATTTTGATTTTACTGCCAAACCTTTTAATTTGTTTGATTTGAGCCAGTCAGTGGCACTTTAATTCTAAAATTTAAGCTAATTATTTATTTTAATTAACTTATAGTTGTGATAATTCACTTATATAATTGTATATTATATACTAAATAAGTATATAAAAATAAACGATGCATTCATATTTTGAAGTTAAAGTGCTGTTGACTGACTTAAATCAAACAAATTGAAAAGTTGGGCAGTTAAATCAAAATTTTGAAATATTGGGTAGTCAGATCCAAAGGTTTCATAATTCAGATAAGTTCCATACGATTTTACCTAAAAATTGTGCAGGAAGTGTGCTTAATAAGTTTTCTTCTTTAGCCTTCTGGATATATACTCTATATTTTTCTTTCACTAAAACTTCTCCTGTGTACTTTGTTTACGGTTTAATTGCGCTACTAGTCCCTGAACTTTCAGTTTTGTCTTACTTTGTTTCACTCCAGTCCCTGACATCTTTACGCTGCTTTTTTTTCATATAAAACTTGATTAGAAGTTTTTGTGCAATTTAACCAAGAAGCAAACTTGTAGCGTCATTAGATATTGAATTCTGTATATTGGTGGAACACACTTATCTTTTAGGGCCCGTTTGGTTCGAGTTATATAATATTACAAAGTATCTCGACATATCCAGTTATCTTGAATTTTGGCGTGAGATTACTACTGATGCTGCACTAGCGCGATTGGTTTAATGCAGTAACGTAATACTAGATTACAGTGTTTATAGCATTAATACGTTTGGTTCAGTTTATATAATTTAGTAATCCTGACATAAAAGTATAGTATTTTCAAAATTGCCTTGTTGTGGTCATTTGAATATTATTTTTTTACAAAATATAATTTGCGGTAGTAAAATATAATTTGCAGTAGTAAATTAATTTACAAAAATATAATGTGCGAGAGAGAGAGAGAGAGAGAGAGAGAGAGAGAGAGAGAGAGAGAGAGAGAGAGACTGAGGCTTTTCTTAATACTATATATGGATAGAGAGAAAGGGATAGAGATAGGATAACTCGAACCCAACGGACCCTTAGCTTATTTGGGAGATACATTGAGGCTTTTCTTAATACTATATGTGGTAGATGCTTTTATTTGGACTTGCCAGTTTTTTGTTTTAATTAGTTATTAGTTTTCTATTACCTTAAATTGTGGAACTTTACCCTTTTTTTTCCTTGTTTGCTGCAGAAACGAAGAACGCGGAGCTAGGCATTTCAAATAGAAGAATATATTTTTCTTTTTTCCCTTTTTTTTCCCCCTAATCTTTTACTTACGAGTCTTTAATGGGCATGAAAGAGATTATTCTAACTTCTGTTAACCATTTTATAGTTGAATAATGTTAGTGTGTTGTACTAACTTGTTTTGATGATTAGTGCCCCAATTGTTATGATGTGAAAGATCAAGAAATTAATTTCTTTTGTCTTTGCTTCTTCACCTTTTGTATTGTTATAGTAGGGTTGTCAACAAGCTGAACAGGAGCGAGATGGGTCGGCTCGTGTTTGCTCGTTTATTAAACGAGTGGAACACGAATTGGTTCGTTAAAATATTGAGTTAAAAAATTTAGTTCGTATTCGGCTTATTAATAAATGAGAATAACACAAGTTGGCTCACGAATAGCAAATTAGTTTGTCAGCTTCATTAAACTTGGTAAAAATTTGAGAGAATTTTTTGAAAATTACAATTTTAATTTGATAATTAAATTTTATAAAATATTGGTCTTTTTATATTTGAGTTGGTCTAAAATATAGAAAAAAATTTGTACTAATTATTATATATATATAAATATTATTATATTATATTTATGATATATAATATGTCGCTATGTGTTTGTATAAGCACTAAGCTTGAGGTTGTGATTGATTTACCTGTTAATCTCGTTTTGATTATTTCATCCGTTAGAGAAATATATATTTCACCAATTACAAGACCCTCAACCTAGGTTGGGTCTACTCATTCTAAGACACATCTCTATCTAATGGCGAAACATTACTAAGCACAATGGTTGGTATTTTCATATAGAGAGTAACCGGGTAACAATGATCAAGGTTGATATACGGTTGCGTGGGGTGGTTGGTTGATGTATAATCTATGGGTGAAAATGATCAAAGTGATAGATTCTACGGTAAAAATTCCAGACCAAGTGTTGCTTTTACAAGACTAGCGGAATAAATATATATATATATAAGCAGGGCTACTGTGCATTAGGAGACAGACAGCACTTGTGCTTCTAACTTTTAAGCCACATAGTTTGATGTTGGATATAGAAATGAGAGGGGATGGAGATTTGACGAGATTGGGTGTTTAATTTTTTCTTCTCTTGAATTTCTCTTTATATATATATATAAGCTGTATAACTATCTGTATTTCGGAGGTCGTGATACCAAGTTGTTTTTAATGATGCGCGGCTTACAAATCGGATATTTGACTCCGTTAGGATTGACTCACTATGAAAGATATTTGAAATATTTCTAATTTCAGTTTTATTATCACGATAGTCTAAACGAATGGTAAAAATAAAATTTTGATAAATAATGATGATAAACGACTTGAATTTAAGATCAAAAGTACTGATTTCACTCTAAATAGTGAAAAGAATTTTCTATAAAAATTTCATCAGATTTTGATTGTTTTACACCGTTAAATTCACAAACGCATCACATCAACCATTAAAATTGTCAATTTTAAGACCTTTCGATCACTAGCCAAATGATGTCGAAAAATTATGAAATTTAGTTTTCAAATACTTTTAATAGTATAGATCAAATGTAACGGAGACGATTTGAAGCAAGCCCTCTACTATATAATAATAATAATAATAATATATCCCTCTCCGCCCCTCTCTCTCTCTCTCTCTCTCTCTCTCTCTCCCCCTCTTCTCAAGTTTTGCTCACCATGGCATTGAGAGGCGCCATTTTTCTCCGCCCACAACCTCACCCTCCTCCTCTCCCCTCTCCCTCTCCCTACGCCCGTCGCTTCCGCCGCTCCCTCGTCGTCGTCGTCGCTGCCGCCGCCGCGAGTCGTCGGCGGCGCCCGCAAAACGCCGATGGCGAGTTCTTCGTCGGTGAGCGAGATTCGGAACCTCATCTCGTCGATCTTACTTTCGTCTGGAAAACAAAATTCGAAATTTTGTGAATCGGAGAAAGGAAAATTGAAAGCGTTTTTGAAACTTTGTGGGCCTTTTAATGCGTAAAAGTGGTATTTTTAACTACCAGGACACCCCCCCTAGTCCCACGTCGACTAAGAAAGGAGCTAATTTAATTTGTAGCAGTTTTTGACTCAGATGTTTAGTATTGTTGCCAAAAAGTTCTATAAGCCAATTTAGTTCACGAAAGAGTAATGTACCACTAACTTAGAAGTTATATAGCAGTGCTGTGATTAATGTAATATGTCTCATTATTTTTATATCAGCGATGCATTGATATTTAGTCAGCTAAATTGGNCATGATTTAAACTCAAATTTTTAATTTTAATGTAAAATCTATTGATAGGAATACTTTCTTTTAAGAGATTGATCACAACCAATAATTTTTATTTGAAATATATTTTAACAAATTAATCATTACCATTCGTGGGATTTGACATATTGATATATAAGAATACTATTTTTTAACAGATTGATCATAATGAGATATTTTTTTAACAAACTGATTATAACCGTTCGTAGGGAATATTCGTTTATTCCTTTTTGGATTCCGTCTGTCGTTGTCGGAATTCCTATACGCTTTTATATATAGTATAGACATATATATAAAATTGAGCTGTTATACTTTTAAAAGTATCAAGTTATAGTGCTTATAGTTTTCGGCTCTTGGATGTGCAATTAGGATGTTGGTCGGTCCCTAGAGTTGAGTAAGTGGTTGGTTAAATCGTACAATCTAATGGGTGAAAATAGTTAACGGGATAGCTCTAACGGCGGAAAACTTATAAGCATCGTGTGCTTGGTGCTTTTAAAAGCACTATAGCCAGACTCTCTCTTTCTATATATATATATATAGAGAGAGAGAGAGAGTTCGCCTAGGGTGTTTTCGGAAGTATAAAGTAGTTCGTGCTTCTAACTTTTTTAGTTCTTAGATCAACCCGCTTGTCCATTTTTAGTCCTTGAATTAATATTATTTTTCTAGGAAAACTACTAATCTTTAGGAGGACTACTCAACCCTTGGGGGACTACTATCATCCCAACTTTATAATCCTTGATCTAAGGGCGAAAGTCAAAAGCACTAATTCCTATGTTTCCGAAAGTATAGTAACTCTACAATATATATATATATAGTTGGACTGGGCTACTATTAGTAGCAAAATTTTATTGTTGCTACCAGTTTTTTAGCTTTTGGATCAACTATTTTCATCATTTCTAACAATTGGATTAAATACTATAACCCAGTGGGGACCACTCAACCCTAGGGGGACTACTCAACTCTAACTGCGTAATATCATCCTAACCCTACAATTTTTCATCCAAGGGTTAAAAACTTGATAGCAAAAAGAGGGTTTTACTATTAATAGTATTCCAGTCTAATTCTCTCTCTCTCTTCTCCTCTCCCCCCTCTCTCACTCTGTCGTCTCGCTCCGTTCTCCGGTCTCTCTCTATATATATATATATATATATATATATTATAGAGTGAGGCTACTATGCTATCGGAAGCACGGCGCCTTCTGTGCTCCACTCATTTTCGATGTTTGTGACTTTCGAATCGTCGATCGGCTCCGTTAAATTTGACCTAGAGTATTGAAGTATCTAGAAAATAAATTTTATGATTTTACGATATCATTTGCCTAGTGAACGAGAGGGCTTAAAGATCAACGGCTGAAATAAAATCTTATAAAATTGTAATAATATGACATTAAAATTTTAAATCAAAGATATTGATCTTGTTTTTAGATATTTAAAGAATTTCTATCAAAATTTCACGTGATTTGGATTATTCTACACCGTTAACTTGCAAACGGCTCACTACCACCATTGCAATTTTGATTTTGAGCCCTACGATCACTAGGCAAATGATATCGAAAAATATAAAATTATTTTCTAGGTGCTTCAAATACTCTAGATCAAGTTTAACGGAGCCGATCGACGATTCGAAAGTCGCAACATCGAAAACGACTGGAAGCACGGAAGGCTCCGTGCTTCCGATAGCATAGAGCCTCACTCTATATATATATATATATATATATAATATTAATATATATATATATAAAGAGAGAGGAGAGAGAGAGAGAAGAGAGAGATGCGCCCGGCGCGCGTATCTGGCTGGTATACTATCGGTAGCACGGAGGTCTCCGTGCTACCAAGTTGTTTTCAATGATGCGGCTTCCAAATTAACGATCAGCTCCGTAGATCTACACTATTAAAAATATTTGGAAACTAAATTTTATAATTTTTCGACATCATTTGGCTAATGATCAAAAGATTTCAAAATTGACAATTTTAATGGTAGATGTGATGCATTTGTGAATTTAACGGTATAAAATAATTCAAATCTGATGAAATTTTTATAGAAATTTTTTTTTATTATTTAGAGTAAGATCAATATCTCTGATCTTAAATTTAAGTTTTTTATCATTATTTTTAGTTTGCAAATATTTTCAATAGTGTAGATTAAGTCTAACGGAACCAATCGTCGATTTGAAAACTTCATCATTGAAAATAATTTGGTAGTACGGAGGCTTCCGTGTTACCGATAGTATACCAGCCTAGCTCTTGTATCGCATCTACCATTAATTTTCTCTCTCTCTCTAGATATATATAGAGAGAAAGTCCAACTGTGGTACTTCCAGTAGAATAAAGAAGTTGATACTTCCAATTTTTTTAACCCTTAGATTAATCCCATTTCTAGCTAAGCTTATTTTTAACTAAGTTTATTTCCAAATGAAATAAACGAAGCGGGTAGCATGCTACCTATCTCTAAAAAAAAAAAAAAAAAAAACCCTTAGAATAATCCTTTTCATCGTTTCTATTCATTGAATTAATATCATTCCGTTAGAAGAACCACCAAACCCTAAGGTATCGTTTGGTTTGGAAATAAGGAAAAGGTGGCTATGATTATATATCCGCATTTTACTTTCTCATTAATAATTCAATATGAAACAATCTACATATTAAGTAATATAATTTGTTACTTTAACAAAAAGAAACAGTACTCAACAGGCCAACTAATAAAAAGTGAAAATGATCCGGTTCATCGATACGATAAATATCAAAAAAGAGTCGAGAAAAAGAAAAAAAATAAAGCATGCAAATGCTAACGTGGTTTAGCCATTTGCCTAAGTCCGTACGATCCAAAATTAAATTAGAATTTTCTAGAGAGATGCCATGAATTGTAATTATTTTAACTCTATTAGAAATAGATTACAATTTAAAGTTGGTCTAAACAAAATGGGTCGGCTTGATTTAGTGCACATGTTTAGAGCCGGGTCGGACTGAATCTTCTAAGCCTCCGGCCCAGCACGGCCCTCCTACCCGAAGGCATGGGCCGTGCCCGGGACTTGCCCCTTAATATTTTTTTGTTATTTTTAATTTTTTTAAAAATATTATAAAATTTAAAGATATGAAAAATTAAGAGTCCGGCCGGAATGATTTTAATAGCAGCAAGTGCTTGATGCTACTAAATTTTTCACCGTTAGATTTATTTCTTTGACCATTTCTATTCATTAAATCATACGATTAAACTAACCAGACACTCGATCTCAGGAGATCGCTACCATCTTAACTGTACATTTCTTTATCCAAGAACCGAAACTTAATAGCATCAATTACTTTGTGCTATTAAAAGCATTCCAGCCTAATTCGAAAGATTAAAATATTTATATTTTAAACTGATATTTTGATCAGAAAACTTAAAATTTATTAAAAAAATATTATAAGATAACAAATAGTATAATTTTTTTAAAAATAAAAATTTTTATTTTTGTCACGCCCCGGATGTCTCGTTCCCCGGGCACGCCGACAAATCCGCCGTATACAAAAAAAATTTTCTGTATACGAAGCGTCAACAGTACCTATAGATATGCAATACTACAAACAGTAGCATAGAGCTGCTAAATAAACAAAAGCTAAACCAACTGAGCTTCATGTACATAGTTCAGAAACCAAAATACAACGTTACTCGCACTGGCGAGTTAAGTACTATGTACATAAGCTCGAAGTAAAACAACTACCTGCTGTGGGGTGCCTCTAGCTCTGTCAGTCGGGTAGGGCTCTAGCTCGCGACGCCCTTGCCTCGATCCTGATCCGCGGAAGGCGCAGCAGCCAAAACCTGTGGCTCTGCAAAAACATAGGTAACAACTGGGCGTGAGAACTACTGTTAAAACAAGTAGTCATCAGTGGGTACCGCCCAAAACAACATCGGTCCACCCACTAAGTCTACAGAAGGGAGTAAGAGTAGTCAGAAAAGCAGGAAATAAACTCTACCGCTATCGATCACTACACTATCATGCTCTACACTAACCAACTGTAGGAAATGTCAAATCTGACCCAATCCAATCGGGACTGTAAGCATACCCGTCCCCGGGACTGTGAATACACCCGTCCCTGCCCCGTTGCGACTATCGGGCTCTATCCACACTAACTGGTCCGTGGAGAGCAAGTCCAACTGGCATGAGCGACACCAACGCGAAAGCACAAAGCCTGACTCCGGAGTGGCACTCGTGGGCGCTACCCAACCGAGTATGCAGCGTATCTCTGTCGAGCTCAATCAGGCTCCAACTAGCCAAAGTCAAGTGAACAGGGTCAAAACAGGTCTACAAACCAAACCCACGTGCCCTCGGCACAATCTGTGACCAAAACAAGAATCTGGGTCCACCGCTAACCCGAACGGCACCCAACGACCCGAAACAGCCTAAACTCTGCTGAAAAATAAGCTCGGCATCCCAGCACGAGCGTAAATGCCTTCTAAACTACCCCAGGTATCCATCGCAACGATACTGCAACGATACAATCGAATCACGGCTCCTAGAGCTAAATCTGGTAGTTTAAGCATATGACGATTCCAATCGTGTTTTCTCCTAAGTCAAATCCCAGTCCAACATGTACATTTAAGATTTACTAGTCATGTTCTCAATACTGATTATATCCAGGATAGCATCACGAATATCAAGCTACAACATGATTACCGAAACTAAAAATCATACATGTCGACAATTACGGTACTTAGGAATAAACCGATGTAAACCCACCTCGAAAGCTATCCCCTGGCAGCGGTACACTCTCACAGCTGTGGCGCCACCTGCTGGGTCGATCGTAGCCCTTCGAACCCAAGGATCGCGCTAACTCCAAGCTCTACACCAAACAATTCACCGTTTCAGTCTAGTTTTCGCAGCAGTGGAGTACAACAAGAATTCGACCAAGCTAACCTTCACCAAAATTCACAAGTAAGGGCTTCGTAGATTTCTCTCGAAGTTCCGAATCCAACGAACCAAGTCTCGTCGCAATCCGATACTCCTACGTCGAGAACGAGCTGAAATACTAACAGTCGACGGTGGATTTCAGCAAACAATAATTTACCGAGTTGAAGTAGTAAAAACTTGCCCAAAATCCAGGAAAATGCTGAATTACTCACCTCGACAACACCGGGCACCGCTGCGACAGAAAAACGGCGAAAACTTCTGCTCGCCCGGCCTTCTCGCGCTACCGGGCGTCAAACACGAGCTCGAACGACTCCGCGGCGCGATGTCGACGATGAAATCCGAACTCCACCCGAGCTCCACCGTGCAC
The DNA here is from genome assembly GCF_001540865.1 of Ananas comosus. NCBI lineage: Eukaryota > Viridiplantae > Streptophyta > Magnoliopsida > Poales > Bromeliaceae > Ananas > Ananas comosus. The sequence goes on from NC_033626.1 coordinate 9,895,098, forward strand.
AAGAACCCAGCTAGAGAGAGAGAGGAGAATAAGAAAAGCTTCCTCTCTCTGCTCTACACCACACTATAAAGAAGGAGAGAAAGGGGTGATACAAACGAGGTGGAGAAATTACCTAATTACCCTGTCACCTACCCCCTTGTACCGGTACACGGGCTCCTGTACCGGTACAAGAGCCAACCCGAGAGCAGTTGAGCCATTGCGCGATGGTTGTACCGGTACAGCCACGCTGGTTGTACCGGTACAGCAAGCAGAGAATGCTGCTGTTTTGCAGAATTCTTCGCGATAAGCTGCCCTCGCATCGCACGGAGTCCGTTTTACGTCTATTTGACGCCAACGCGACTCGGACTTGTCCCGACACTCTCCAGAGTTGTCGACAAGCCTCCACAGCCATACACCAGGGATTTCACAATTTTTATTTTAAAATTTTGAATTGGGAGGAGTTCTTATCTGTTGGACCGAAACATTTCTGGTCTGTTGAACCAAAACCCACTCTCCTCGCCAGGTTCGTGCTGGCCCGGTTGGCATGGCCCAATCGGGTTGTGCTGTGTTAGGCTAGGGGCCGCACCCCTAGTCTGACTCAGCACAACCCGACCCGCAATCGGTCAGGCCGTAGTAGCCAACAGGCCCAAGGGCAAAGGCGTAGCACGACCTTCACTAATGGGCCGGACTGGCACAAGTACTGTAGCATCTGTGCCGTGCTCCACGGCCAGTAATCATGCCCAGTCAGGTGGCCTGGCTCTTTTGAATGAGAGAGTGTTGAGCCGAGCGCGCACGCGCGCGCGCCAGAGAGAGAGAGACGAGTTGAAATTTTTGGTATATAATTTTTTAAATTTTCTTTTGGTATTTTTACACCCGACAATTTAGATTTTTTTTTTTTTGTTTTTGTCATGAATAATTAGTATTAGAGTAAATTTGATGTCAGAGCAAATCACAAATTCATAATATATATATTTATTATTCTTAATAATTACTCATAATAATAATAATGTATGCAACACCATACATATATAACTTCCTAAGTACAGTAATTCGGAGTTATCGATTACATACGAAGGTCAGGAAAGGCTACCTTTAACATACCTGCATACACGACCCTAAATACTAAAAGCTATATATGTTATACGTAGGAAATACACACATAGTACGTAGCTAATAGGTATACATCACATCACCCGCAACGTACATTACTCGGTCGGCGGTTTACACAAGCAGAGGAGCTTCAGGATGCTCTTCATGACGCCACCGCATTTTGGCCCTCCTTTCGGATTCTCATTGGCGGCGCAAAACCCCTCCATGGAGATCGATCGCGTAGTATATATATCTGTATTTATTTATTTTGCGACGACAATTCACAAGCTAGCCACTGCAATGCAATATATTGGTAGAGAATAACTGAACATATTTATATTTATCCTATCATGAACTAAGGAGGAAGGTGGAATGTTCGTTTCCAGGAAAAGAATTGAGCAGTGCATGGGAATTGGGTTAGCATGTAAGTTTATTTACCATCCACTTTCCAGTAAAGATCCACTGCAACAAATCTTGCTCTCAAAGACACTTTAGACAATAACTAGTGACGTTTTAAAATATCGGTAAGAATAATCCTGACGTTTGTAAAAATGTCGAGCAAAAAATCGTTAAGTAAACATGTCGGAATAAATATATCAACGCTAGCTTTAATATAGTATAGAAAACTTTTTATCTGTATATAAAAAAAATATGTTTATTAGTAACGCATAATTATAATGTCGGTACATGCCAAATGTTGAAGACGCTAAAATAGAGCGTTATCAAAAAAAAATATCGTCTAAAATATATTTTGTTGTAGTATGAATTTGTTTATGCATCTCAACATGCATATGCTTCCAAAGTCCAAACAGGACTCCTGTGGTTTTACCTAAGATTAATCTAATTGTGGGTTAACCAAATGTTGCCATGCAGGCCATGTTGGGGTTTTGATTCTAGGTTAAACTTTGTTGAATTGATTAAATTCAGTTAATAAATTTATTTGTCTATATAAAAATTAACTTAAATTACGTACGATAATCTTATTCTTAGCTTAATGGTACATTATATATAGTTAATAATAGAATGGGACCGTTTAAGCATATACCTGCATCTTGTTTTTACATAAAAAATGAGAGAACCAATCACAATCCAAAATAGTAAAATTTATTTGTTTTATATATGTTGTTGTCAACGAGTAACTTTTCTATGAACATCGAAAATATATCAAGTATAATTTAATACGGCTAAGTTTCAATTAAATTGAACTGTTATTATCTGTACATCCATATATATATATATATATATATATATTTTTATATATATATATATATATATATATATATATATATATATATATATATATATATATATATATATATATATATATATAACCTAATCCAAATTTAAGATTTGAAAATCCAAATACAAGATATATAAAATTTAAAATTATGAATTACGAATTTTAAATTTTAATCGAGAATCAAAGAGAAAAAAAATTTTAGTTCAAAATAGGAATCGTAGTTTATTCTTTCCTTGATTCTTTTCTGACTATTGCATTTTCTTTCAGCCAACTTTTACAGTCTTTTTTCGACTTCTACAACTCTAAATTCCAGTGTTTCTATGGTTGATTCTGCTACTGTTGCATTAACTGCATATACTTTGATTTGTTTGTTATTAAAAATTTTTTAATATTTCTCATGTATTTACTATTTTGTTTTTTTTAGCTTTTTTTTTTTTACGAGATTTTAAATATTTTTTCAGTTTAACTATCCATCAAATTTTCTTCTCTTATAGTTCTATTTTTTTTTCTCTTTATCTGTTCTCTATGTTGGAAATATGATATATTATTTACATTGTGATGACTATTATAACTTAAAGAGAATGAAGAATAAATTTTAGTACAAAAACTAAAATTAGATATCGAATATTATCTACCGTCACATTACGCGGCTTGCTACACTAGTAAAATATAATATGCCATGTATTGAAGTGCACGTGTGCACACGGGACGCGTGCAATAATTTCGCTTTATCAATTGAATCTTACTTAATTAAGAGTGCACTTCTCTTCGAAACAGTAAAGTGTGAAGTTTCTATATATTCCTAGTAATTTTATACTATTCCTAGTAATTTTACAGTTCCCTTCGAAGAACGTACGTGGCTGCAGACATGGAGAAGTCGGAAAAACGAAATAACATTGGACCCCCCCTCCTCACAAAATTCAAGCTATTCGATTAATTCCCACTTTCCACAAAATTCAAGCTATTTGATTCCCACTTTCCATTAATGATCGGTTACTACATGACGTTTAGGGCACGTTTGGTTCGCACTATGAAAGATTACTAGGAGTAAAAAGATATCCGAGAATCTTATTTCTATTCATTCTATTACTAAGAATGTGGCATTCATGTGTTTGGTTCGCACGGTCATATTATTTAGTCATGTTATTTAAGTTTACAAAAAATATACAATTTATTTATTTATTTCTTTAATTAATTTTAGATAATGCTACCAAAAATTTCAACATCTTTTTAGAAAAAATAGAAAGAAAATATAGGTTAGAGAGAGAGAGCATAATTAAATAATAGGAAGAAAAATAGAATCGACATTAGAGGGAGTGAGGGAGTTGAAATTTTAGAAAAAGAGAGGGAGAGAGAGCTTAGTTTAGAGAGAGAAAAAGAGTTGAATTTTAGAGAGAAAAAGATAAGTTTAGAGAGAGATATGAGGTTAGAGTGTAAAGGATAATAATACTAACTAGCCGGCGGGTAGAGAGAAAAAAAGAGATTATACATATTATGATTACCCAATTTATTAATATGAGGATACCCACTCTCCCGCAAGGGAATGAGATTAGTACTTTGAGATGAATCTTATTTCCAAGTGAATCTAATATTACCAACTAGATTACTTAGTGCCTTTAGCCAAACACCGTCATATTTTTTTATTCTCATTGCATTATTAGGAATCTTAAAAAGATAGCGCGAACCAAACGCACCCTTAGTTCATTTCACTTTGTTATTTTGTGATTCGTATCCAAATATCAAAATCGGATCGAGTTTGCTTATTTTACTGGTTTTTCGAATTATTCTTATCTTGTTGCTTCTATGTACGTATCTCGCATTTTCCCACTGAGTTCTCGCCTTCTCCCATGCATCCACACTCCACACACTTCAAAACCCCTCATCTTCTACCGCACGTCACACTCCAAAACTTCGAAAACATAAGTGAAAATTCTAGAGAGAAAACGGAGAGAGAGGATGAAGAAATTTTTGTTTTCTCGTACGTTTAAAATTCGAAAGAAAAGGATAGTATTTATAGATTACCCTAACGTAGACGCACCATAGGGCAACATGATTTAACTATCACTAAATAAAATATTAAAACAATAATTTTTGCAAACTAGAAAATAGTTAATTTTTGAATTAATAAAAATACACATAACCTCTAGAAGACAAATTAAAATGAAAAATGTCAGCAACACACCCCATATAGGGGTATTACACCCTTGCATCCAAGGGTATATTTTTTATATCTTCAAATTTTTAATATTAAAAAAAATGTTAATAAAATACTAACAAATATAAATGAAACATAATTTTTTAAAAATTAGGTTTTATATATATATATATAAAACAAATAAATTTTACTATTTTGGATTGTGATTGGTTCTCTCATTTTTTATGTAAAAACAAGATGCAGGTATATTCTTAAACGGTCCCATTCTATTATTAACTATATATAATGTACCATTAAGCTAAGAATAAGATTATCGTACGTAATTTAAGTTAATTTTTATATAGACAAATAAATTTATTAACTGAATTTAATCAATTCAACAAAGTTTAACCTAGAATCAAAACCCCAACATGGCCTGCATGGCAACATTTGGTTAACCAACAATTAGATTAATCTTAGGTAAAACCACAGGAGTCCTGTTTGGACTTTGGAAGCATATGCATGTTGAGATGCATAAACAAATTCATACTACAACAAAATATATTTTAGACGATATTTTTTTTGATAACGCTCTATTTTAGCGTCTTCAACATTTGGCATGTACCGACACCATAATTATGCGTTACTAATAAACATATTTTTTTTCATATACAGATAAAAAGTTTTCTATACTATATTAAAGCGTTGAGATATTTATTCCGACATGTTTACTTAACGACTTTTTGCTCGACATTTTTACAAACGTCAGGATTATTCTTACCGATACTTTAAAACGTCGCTAGTTATATATTGTCTAAAATGTCTTCGAGAGCAAGATTTGTTGCAGTGGATCTTTGCTGGAAAGTGGATGGTAAATAAACTTACATGCTAACCCAATTCCCATGCACTGCTCAATTCTTTTCCTGGAAAAGAACATTCCACCTTCCTCCTTAGTTCATGATAGGAAAATATAAATATGTTCAGTTATTCTCTACCAATATATTGCATTGCAGTGGCTAGCTTGTGAATCGTCGTCGTAAAATAAATAAATACAGATATATATACTACCCGATCGATCTCCATGGAGGGGTTTTGCGCCGCCAATGAGAATCCGAAAGGAGGGCCAAAATGCGGTGGCGTCATGAAGAGCATCCTGAAGCTCCTCTGCTTGTGTAAACCGCCGACCGAGTAATGTACGTTGCGGGTGATGTGATGTATACCTATTAGCTACTATGTTTGTATTTCCTACATATAACATATATAGCTTTTAGTATTTAGAGTCGTGTATGCATGTATGTTGAAGGTATAGCCTTTCCTAACCTTCGTATGTAATCGATAACTCCGAATTACTGTACTTAGGAAGTTATATATGTATGGTGTTGCATACATTATTATTATGAGTAATTATTAAGAATAATAAATATATATATTATGAATTTGTGATTTGTTTTGACATCAAATTTACTCTAATACTAATTATTCATGACAAAAACAAAAAAAAAATCTAGATTGTCGGGTGTAAAAATATCAAAAGAAAATTTAAAAAAATTTCAACTCGTCTCTCTCTCTCTCTCTTTCGCGCACGCGCGCGCGCGCGCTCGGCTCAACACTCTCATTCAAAAGAGCCAGGCCACCTGACTGGGCATGACTGCTGGCCGTGGAGCACGGCACGGATCCTGGCCGTTAGTGAAGGTCGTGCAACGCCTTTGCCCTTGGGCCTGTTGGCTACTACGGCCTGACCGATTGCGGGTCGGGCTGTGCTGAGTCAGACTAGGGGTGCGGCCCCTAGCCTAACACAGCACAACCCCATTGGGTCATGCCAACCGGGCCAGCACGAACCTGGCGAGGAGAGTGGGTTTTGGTTCAACAGACCAGAAATGTTTCGGTCCAACGGATAAGAACTCCTCCCAATTCAAAATTTTTTTTAAAAAAATAAAAATTCTTATTTTAAAAAAAATTATACTATTTGTTATCTTTTAATATTTTTTTAATAAATTTTAAGTTTTCTGATCAAAATATCAGTTTAAAATATAAATATTTTAATCTTTCGAATTAGGCTGGAATGCTTTTAATAGCACCAAATCATTGGTGCTATTAGGTTTTGGCCCTTAGATAAAGAAATGCACGGTTAAGATGATAGCGATCTCCTGAGATCGAGTGTCTGGTTAGTTTAATGGTATGATCTAATGAATAGAAATGGTCAAAGAAATAAATCTAACGGTGAAAAATTTGGTAGCATCAAGTACTTGCTGCTATTAAAATCATTCTGGCCGGACTCTTAATTTTTTATATCTTTAAATTTTTATAATATTTTTAAAAAAATTAAAAATAACAAAAAAATATTAAGGGGCAAGTCCTGGGCACGGCCCATGCCTTCGGCTAGGAGGGCCGTGCTGGGCCGGAGGCTTAGAAGATTCAGTCCGACCCGGCTCTAAACATGTGCACTAAGGGGCTGTTTGGTTGTACGCATTTGCAACTGCAGTGCAGTTGCAAATGCGTGCAGCCACAATTCCTTTGTTTGGTTTAGTGTAGTTGAGTTCAACTGCTGCAGTTCCAACTGCACAAGAAGGCCCAAATGCTGCAGTTGGAACTACATCCAAATTGGTCGTAGTTCCAACTGCAGCAGTTGGTGAGGGATAGGATCACCCACAAATTAATAATAATAAATAAATAAATAAATAGCTAAATAAATAAATAATATATGTATATAGGTAAATAAAAATACTTATAAATAAACTCATACTAATAAAATTTTTTAGACAATACAAGCTTTGTGCAAAAAATTAATTTTTTTAAATTTATTTTATTTAAAATATAAATATAGTTTTTTTTTCTAAATTTTTATAGAATGTGATCGTGTATGTTAATTTAATAAGTTTTAATTAATTATAATTATTAAAATTGATAAAAAAAAAGAGAGAATCGCTTAAATTTTTAAAGTTTGATTTACATATTAAAATTAAATAAATTAAAAATTTTAAATGTGTCGATTAATAAGTTGAAGAATTATTGAAAAATATAAAAATATTATATATATCTACTTATTTATTTATAAATAGTAAATTTAAATAATTAATAAATTTATACAATTATTTTATGTTTAGTGAAGGTAACCTCACCACTCTATCTGAAGAGGTGACAAAATTCATAAATACAACTATCAGCTTCATATTACCAAACAGAAGAAATGTAACTGCAGCAGTTGCAACTGTGTAAAACCAAACAGACTAGGTGTAGTTATAACTGCAGCATTTGCAACTGAATGTATTTACAAGTACACTGTTTCTGCAACTACATCCAACTAAACGGCCCCTAAATCAAGCCGACCCATTTTGTTTAGACCAACTTTAAATTGTAATCTATTTCTAATAGAGTTAAAATAATTACAATTCATGGCATCTCTCTAGAAAATTCTAATTTAATTTTGGATCGTACGGACTTAGGCAAATGGCTAAACCACTTTAGCATTTGCATGCTTTATTTTTTTTCTTTTTCTCAACTATTTTTTGATATTTATCGTATCGATGAACTAGATCATTTTCACTTTTTATTAGTTGGCCTGTTGAGTACTATTTCTTTTTGTTAAAGTAACAAATTATATTACTTAATATGTAGATAGTTTCATATTAAATTGTTAATGAGAAAGTAAAATGCGGATATATACTAATGGCGGCATAGATTTGGCTGAAACTTTTTAACAACTTATTTCAATAAAAGAAAATTATGAAAAATAAGAAAATAAAAAATAACTATAAAATTGGGCACGTTAGTGAATCTTAAAGCAGCATGAACGACAAATTAAACCTTTACACATATTGTGGCTCCCATACAATTTTCGTTCCGAAGGAGGTTTCTACCTTGCGATATGAATCATATAATATAACACAACCAAATATTTGTTTCTTTGGTGTTTGTTGTGTGATTGATTCCCAATTAATTAGAAAATATGCATGTTCTACGGATTTAACTTGATAAGCGGAAAGATTTGATTTAATTCTATAAATGGTATTTTATAAGATATACTGATTATGATTACTACTAAGTTATTTTTGATGAATGAAGCATTTGAGGTTTGCTTGTTTAAACAAAGGATTTGTAAATAATTTTGAACGCTAGTGAGCTATGCTAATTAAGGTATGCAAAAGAGCAGTTCATTTAAGAGTTTGCCTAAGGAAAACATAATAATATTAGCTAAAGTTAATTTCTAATTTAGGATTAATTATATATAGCAGCTATTTAATCCTTGTACTTTTGACTTTGATATTGGAGATCTTAAACTGTTGACAATGTTTTGCTTTAGCGTTTATGCATATTAATTAGTGCTATAAATTATTGCTTAATTATACCTAGTACATTTATGCATTTGCTAATCATAGATTTAATCATTGCTTATACCTAGTACATTTATGCATTTGCTAATCATACATTTACATCGATTATTTACCCTTTATCATATTTGGCTCGATCATCCGTTGCTTTATAGTTTTTCTCTCTCTCTTTTTTTTTTTTTCTTTTTTTACAATTAAGTTATCGTATGAAACTGATGAAAGATCGACGAACTTGTAATGTACTAAAATTTTAATAAATCATACCCAAGCAACAAAAGTTTGAAATCTAAAATGAAACAATACTTGTGAAAGTTCAACCAAACACAATGAATGGTGTGGAAAATCAAATCGAGTCAAACCGAAATTTTTCGGCTTGATTTGGACAAAATATTTGGACTTTTACATAGAGTTTGCATAATATACTAGTTAATTTAACTTTTCATTTATCAAGCTAATTTATCTAAATTAAATTTCATAAATTTTTTTATATAATTTATCTAGTAATCAAGCAGTCTCAAACACATGTTATATATATCGTTGAAATTTGTTGATTTTGAGACCACTTAAACAGTAAATAAATAATATGAAAAAATTATGAAATTTGCTCTAAAAAGTTCATGAGAGGTTGATTTTGCTTAACGGTGTCAATCGTTGACTCGGATGCTTCACTATGGGATATGGCGCAAAAGTATTCTAGCGCAATTCTACATATATTTATAAATACGTACTTATGCACATACGCATAGATACATACACGTATACGATTGAAAAAATACAAAAGGGTGTTTTTGGTTTGATAAGTTTCAATTTGCAACCCAAAATCAAGTAAATATATTTTAAAGTTAAAACTAAACTATTTACAACTAAAACCAGACAGAGCCAAATGAATCAATTAAAAATTTAAATCAAGCCAAACTTTCCATGCTTTCGACAAATTTTTGGCGGATTAGGACGGATCAAGGGAAGAAAAAGATCTCCCTTTGTTTTCTGCTCTATTTCTTTAACGATTTGAAACAAATTCAGAAAAATTATTTTTATTTTTATTTTTAACCCTTAGGGTTATTTATTCGTAACGAATCGGAGCGAGAGCTCTACTAATCCCGATACATTTGCATGGCACCGGTGCTTATTCTCCATTAGTTAAGTGGCACGTGACCATCTCACGTGCTCGACAAATACCCCTTTTTCATCCTAAGATTTCTCTTTCTCATCAAAGGATCTTTGTCCCCCTTAATACAAAACGTCAAACCTCGTGCCATCCAACTAGGGGTGTAAAACGGGCCGGGCGGCACGTGGGCCGCCCGGCCCGGCACGGCCTCGGGCCGGGCTACAACACGGCACGGGTACTGTAGCATCCGTGCCGGGCCGGGCCGGCCCGAGCCTTCGGGTCGTGCTGGGCCGCTCATATGTGGCCCGACCCCGGCACGGCACGGCCTCGATACGGCCTCGGGCCGTGCGGCCCGAGGTCGGCGGGCGGCCCGGCACGGCGGCCCGTTTGGGGCCGTGCACGCGGGCCAGCACGGCCCGGGCCTCAAGGGCCACCGAGGCAAATGCATTTTTTTTTTTTTTTTTTTTTTTTTTTTTTTTTTTTTTTTTTTTTTTTTTTTTTTTTTTTTTTTTTTTTTTTTTTTTTTTTTTTTTTTTTTTTTTTTTTTGGGCCTTGAGGCCTAGCTCCTGGAAGGAAGGAAGGAAGTCCCTCCTCCCCAGGAACTCTCTCCCAAGGTCCAACCTTCGGGAGAGAGGCGCCATAGCACTCCTCCCGCAGCAGCTCCCCCACGGCCCCACGGCGCCGAACCCCGAAAGCCCTCGCCCGCCCTGTCGCCCCGCTCCGGCACCCGGCCCCAAATCCAAGGCCCCACCCGTTCCGGCGTCCCTCCGCCTCCGACCTCTCCCCCCGGCTCCCCGACCTCTCCTCGCCACCTCCTCCGAGATCCCCTCCACCGAGCCCCCTCCTCCCCCGAAAGCCCGACCGCCCTCGAAAACCTCCGCGCCTCCGTTAATTTTTTTTAAAAAAAATAATAAAATTTTTTAAAATAAATAAATAATAAATATTTAACTACATCAAATTTTTTTTATAAAGTTTTAAATAATTTAATCAAATTTTTTTAAAAATTTAAAAAGGGGCCGGCCCGAAGCACGGCCCCGCCCGGCACGGCCCATGCCTTCCGTGCCGAGGGGCCGTGCCAGGCCGAAGGGTAGGAGTTCGGGCCCGGCACGGCCCGGCCCGGATTTGGTCACGGGCCGGGACGGGCCAGGCCCTAGCCCGTTTCGGCCCGAAAAATGTGGACCGTGCCTGCCCGGCACGGCCCACATTACACCCCTATCATCCAACTTGGTGTACAACACGTGTATAAATTCTCTGCAGATTCAGTGCACAAAGAAACATTATATTTAGCGATGAACTATACTTTTTATTTTGAAAATCGGTGCCCTACACTTTTCGTTTGTAAGCCAGTACAGCACTCGCTTTCCTCTGATAATGAGCAAGCTACCTTTAACTTGCTAACGGAAAGACTAAGGGAGCGTTTGGCCTAACTTTTAAAAAACTTTTTTGGACTGAAAAGTGATTTTCGGCTCAATAGAACGTTTGGCAACTCACTTTTAAAATCTGATTTTTCTTTTTAGAATCAGAAAACAGATTTTGAAGACCTCAAAATCAGAAGCAGAAAAAAGCTGCTTCTTGAAGACTGATTCTGATTTTGGATTTAAACTTCAAAATTTTATTTTTATTTTAGTTTTAATATTTAAATTTAATTTTAATTTTAAATTTTGAATTTTAATTTTCAGATTCATTTTCAAATTTTTAAATTTTAAATTTTGAATTTTAAATTTTGAAATATAGATTTTAAATTTCAAATTTTAATTTTAAATTTTAAATCTCAAATTTTAGATTTTAAAATTTCAAATTTTATTTCAAATTTCAGATTTTAAAATTTCAAATTTCAAATTTCAAATTTCAGATTTTAAAATTTTAAATTTCAAATTTCAAATTTTAAATTTTAAATTTAAAATTTAAATTTCAAATTTTAAATTTCAAATTTGACAATTTAGATTTTAAAATTTAAATGTAAAAATTTAAAATTTTTAAATTTTAAATTATAAATTTTAATCTTCAAATTATAAATTTCAAATTTTTAAAATTAAAAATTTATAAATTTTAATCTTCAAATTATAAATTTAAAATTTTATAATTTAAAATTTAAAATTTTAATTTTTAAATTTTAAATATTCAAATTTTAAATTTTAAATTTTAAATATTCAAATTTTAAATTTTATATTTTAAATATTCAAATTTTAAATTTTATATTTTAAATTTCATAATTATTTTAAATTTTAAATTTTAAATTTAAATTTTAAATTTAAATTTTAAATTTAAATTTTAAATTTAAATTTTAAATTTTAAAGTTTAAAATTTAAATATATTTTTAAAATTAAATCGCTTTTCAAACAGCTTTTCAAAATTTTTAATTTGCCAAACAACTTTTTAAAATCACTTCAGAAAAAATCACTTTTATCTAAACTCTGCCAAACGCTCTATACCTTTTCCGCAAAATCACTTCTCCAAACCAAAATCACTTTTCAGAAATTACTTTTTCAGAAGCTAGGCCAAACAGGTCCTAAATTGCAATGAAAAGTGAGAGAGAAAGAGCTTTCCAAAATCAAAATGTAAAATTTTCAATCTTGGTTCTCTCCCTACCGAATTCCTAAAAATAAGATTCATTATTTTAGAGATATAAAAAGAAGAAAAAAAAAATATTTTGTCTATTCGATCCGAAAAAAGCAGCGGGGAATGCACATTTTCTTGAAACATTTTCAAAACTTCAACTCATTGTTTTCCAACATTGAAAGGATTTTTTTTTTTTTTTCACCGACCGTCCCTAGAGTAAGTAACAAAGGGCTTGGTGGTTGGTATTTGAGACCCAAGTTCGAATCTTAGTTGATTCACATTTCTAGCTAAATTTATTTTTAAATAAAATAAACGAAGCGGGTAGTGTGCTATCTATCTCTAAAAAAAAAAAAAAGAAAATAAAAAGAAAAAAATAATAATTTTTTTTTTGAGAAAAAGTTAGCTTGCTATCCGCTTCATTCATTAAAATTATGAACTAAACAACATGGGTGAGGTAATAGATCTCAGTCGAGACGAAAAAAAAAAAGGTTTAACAAAATACTAAGTAGCTACTTTGCTGAGGTGAATTCGTCCCACAAGTTTTTCAAGTACCTGATCTTATTAACTGCTAGAAAAGGATCCGCGTTAATCTTTTGAAAAATCGTATCATTTCCGACCTTCCAAATAACCCACCAGCAGGCTATCAGTCCAATCAGCTTAGAGCAAGTAGGTTGATTTCTACATCTTAAAATTCACTTATCCTAGATGGGGGACACTTCGACACCTAGGCCTATCGATTGAACAACCTCCAATGCTATTACTATTAGGAATTTACTAAATACGCATTGGGTGAATAAATGGTCCATAGTTTCATCTTCAAATATGCACAGTACACAAGCTATATAGTTCCCAACCATCCTCTTTTAAGTAGGTTGTCCGCCGTAAGATATCTCTTCTTAAGGACAAGCCAGGTAAAGGTTTTAACTTTTAAGGATATTCCAAGACTCCGAAATTTACTAACATCCTACATATCTCTCTCAAAAAAAAAAAAAGTACCGATAAGAAGAGTGTATTTATTTATCGCACTTAAGGGCTCAATCATAGTACTTACAGATTTCGATCTATTTTAGCCAATAATAAATAGCGAATTTAGCATAAAAATTTATAGAAAAACATAACTTAATCAAATTGGGCGAAAAATCTTGTTGAGTTTGACAATTTTAAATCGCCATGAAAAATTTTTCAAATAAGCATAATTTTTTGTTGGAGTGTCCGGCATGTTTGTTTCATCGAAACTGGACTTTGGGTTGAAGTGGACTTTGGGTTAAACTGGAGTTCGGTGAAAACTATTTCTTTCTTGCTGTTTGTTTCGTAGTTATGGAAGTGAAGTTCCATTAGTTCTGCTGTTTGTTTGGTAGGAAGTGTATAATATAAAACTATAATTTATATATAAATAATAAATATTTTAATAATAAAAATAATATAATTATATTTTTATATAATTAAAACTTAATTTAAAACAACTAAATTATTTTTTTATATATAAATTATAGTAATACAATAATAAAATTATAAAGTAAAAAAATATTAATACTTAATTAATTAATTTTTATCATATCTTAAATGTACAAGCTAAATAAACAAAATATTAAAATTTAACTAATCAATTTTTATCATATTTTAGATATATTAACTAAATAAAAAAATAATTAGTAACATAATTAAATATATTTAAATATAACTAGCTTTATCTATTATATTATTTTATTATCTTTTTTTTCATCTTTCTTCATCGTAATTGACTTCGGCTCATGATGGGGTGAAGTCAATTACGCCGTTTGAGGTTAACTCGAATTTCGACCGTAATTTTTTTACGGCGAACCAAACAACGGAAATGATCGTTTAGGGCGAAAACGACTTCTCTCCTCTCCACTTCCGCCCCACTTCCACCCAAACAAACAAGTCCTTAGCGTGCAAATTCAAGTTCAGAAAATATTTTTTAAAAGCTACTCTTCGAACTGAGGAACCATTTCGTCAAGTTTGGCATCCAAATTCAACTGTTTAGACAACTGAATTTGCATATTTTAGATTATTTTTTAAAAAAATTTATATATTTTTTTTATTTAAAGTCCGGTTATTTAATATTTCTGATCGATTTAAATTTAAAGACATATTAGAGTTTACTATCTCTTGTCATAGAAGGGTTCAGATATTGTCTTTATTTATACGTGGTGTTTTCGATTATTGTAATTAGTTTTCAGAGTTAATTAATAATATTTTTTTTGTTAAAAAAATTATATTTTTCGTATATTCTTTCACGTCCCTGCACTCCGTACGGCTTAACAATAACATATAGATTTACATAATCTATATGTTATAAGATTCAATAAATCAAATATTACCAACCATCATATATATTATATTTTTTATTGAATCTTATAGATTTACATAACATCATATATGTCGCAAAAGGAAGTAATGCAATTTCTTATTAACCTGAGATATTGTATAGCAAAATCAAGCCCCTAACTTGTAATCTCGATGCGTACTTGCGGAAGTTACAGAGTAAAAAAAAAAAACTTCAAAAATTTGCGAATCCTCACTTTTGTTCGAATCAAACATTAACAATAGCCTTTACCCACTGGTTCATTAGCCAATAATTCTATGGTCATTAATTTATTAGGTTACATATGAAAGAGATCAATAAATATGATAAATAAAGCACTGGATATATATATATACAATCATATATAGAGTGAGGCTACTATGCTATCGGAAAGCACGGAGCCTTCCGTGCTTTCAGCTCGTTTTCGATGTTGTGACTTTCGAATCGTCGATCGGCTCCGTTAAACTTGATCTAGAGTATTTGGAGTACCTAGAAAATAAATTTTATTATTTTTTGATATCATTTGCCTAGTGATCGAATGGGCTCAAAATCAACAAATTTCAATGGTCGTAGTGAGCCGTTTGCAAGTTTAACGGTGTAGAAATATCCAAATCACGTGAAATTTTGATAGAAAATTCTTTATAATATATAAAACAAGATCAATATCTTTGATTTAAAATTTTAATGTCATATTATTACATTTTGTAAGATTTTTATTTTCAGCCGTTGATTTTGAGCCCCTTCGTTCACTAGGCAAATGATATCATAAAATCATAAAATTTATTTTTCAGGTACTTCAAATACTCTAGATCAAATTTAACGGAGCCGATCGACGATTCGAAAGTCATAACATCGAAAAGAAAGCACGGAAGGCTCCATGCTTCCGATAGCATAGTAGCCTCACTCACTACTCCCAAGTTTAGCTCAAAAACGACCTATTTTAACTTATAATGAATTTTTCTAATTAAGGTCAATTATAAATCAGAGTTTGTTTACTCTTAATCCTTCTAGGATCTCAAGTCTTCTAGAAGATCGAATTAGAGTCAAACCAAATCTATATCACATCTCAAGTACTATAATTGAATATAAATACGTTCACATGAGAATCTCTTTAATTCCTCGTATTAGAGTCAAAAGAAGGAAAAAAAAAAATGGAAATTATTTTTTTCTTTTCCTTATAGCAAATGCATCGCCTAATTAATTGTTTCGATCCCATTTGAAATTGCCCGATAGATTGCGTCATGTGTATAATAAGAAAATATGATTAAAAAATATTTTATTATTGTCGTTCGTAACATCACGTTGCCTATTTCGTAATAAATAATTTAAATATAAATTTTACAAGGCTCATGGGATAACCAAAAAACATATTCTACATGTTTTTGTGTAACTATTTTTGACTTTGTACTTCAACAAAAAATGACTTCACTACAAACTAAGTTCTTGGATGGAACAAATAAATTATAAATTTAAAGGCTCGTGGAGTTTCTATCCCACCATTAATTAATTATGTTACTTGTACAATATCTCGAAACCGCTTTTACTTTTTTATACCACTATTTACTACAAATCAAAACTAACCATAGTGCCAAACATTTTGTCCAAAACTATGGCTAAATATCCCTTTTACTCCTTAAAGTTTAGACTTTATACTTTATCAAATAGGTAAGTACTGTATACTAAACAATATGATGACATAATTTGAACTAAAAACAATATTCAAATTATAAACTGAATAGAAACAAATTGTCCTGTGTAATATAAACTGAATCAAAGAGTACAAGTTATCTGATAGTCTACTATAATAAAGGGAAAATAAATTATTTTATATTCTAGATTTAATAAAATTCTAACGGAAAATAATGTGGCTAATGCAAAAGATTGACTTTTGGATGGGCAGGTTGTTTTTTTGTTTTTTTTTTTTTTGAGAGAGATAGGTAACACGCTAACCGCTTCGTTTATTTCATTTAGAAATAAATTTAGCTATAAATGTAAATCAACTAGAATTCGAACTTGGGTCTCGGGTACTAACCACCAAACCCTTTGCCACTTGCTCTAGGGACGGTCGGTTGGATGGGCAGAAAGTGATTGTAGATCTAGTATTGCTCTTTACAATATTATATATTTATAAATTTTTAAGCTTTGAAGGATAGGTTAAAAATTGCCCTAAAACAATATGACACAATTTGGGATTATAGAAAGACCATGTTAGATACGATGAGAAAGTAAAATAACAAAATAATATTATATTTTATATATTATAATGAGTTAATTATAATATATATTTTGCAGTTACACCAAAAAAGCACAGAAATATATCCACATATTCATTTTCACCCAAACTATATTTTGCTTATTAAATGTAGATAGGCCTCAATACCAAAGGAGTCATAAATACTTGACGCAAAATAGGTCTTTACTTATATACCCTTAAAACTTTTAAAAAATTTTAAATTTATTTCTCAGTCCCAAACAATGCCCTTCTAAAATTCAATCCCATTAGCAAACCCTATAGAGGGAAAAAGAGAATTTTTTAAAAAATCAATAAGAATATTTTGATCATCCAAGGCGAATAAGATATTTTTAAATTTTGAAAGATATATTAAATATTATGCCATAGATTAATTACAATTTTATTTGAGAAATTCTTTTTGAAACCACCATGGCATTTTGGTTGTCCAAACATTTTGTCCAAAAATTTGAGGAAAGATTCTTTTTACCTCTTACTTTTAAACTTTATACATTATCATTTTAGGACCTAAGTTGGAATACTATCTATAGTGGTGCTATTAGTGTTTTAGTCTTTGGATTGAGAAATATGCGGTTAGGATGATGTGGGCCCCCTACGGTTGAATGGGTGGTTGGTTGAATAGTATAATCTAATAGATAAAAATAATCAAAGAATTAAATCTAACGGTGGAAAACTCGATAACACCAAGTTCTTGATGCTATCGATAGTATCCCAGCCGGACTCATCATTTTAGTACTATACTATTAAAAAAATGGGAAAACTTCAAAAACCCCCCTTGTGGTCTTAATTTTTTTCACTTTAGTACCCTGTGGTTTAAAATGTATCAAGTTAGTACATTGTGGTTTCTCACTTTATCACTTTAGTACCCTGTGGTTTAAAGTGTATCAAGTTAGTACCATGTGGTTTTGCATTTTATCACTTTAGTACCCTGTGGTTTTGATTTTGTATCAAATTAGTACCCTGTGGTTTTTTAAACTATAGGGTACTAAAGTGATAAAGTGTGAAACCACATGGTACTAAAGTGATAAAGTGCAAAACCACAGGGTACTAACTTGATACACTTTAAACCACAGGATACTAAAGTGATAAAGTGAGAAACCACAGGGTACTAACTTGATACACTTTAAACCACAGGGTACTAAAGTGATAAAGTGAGAAACCACAGGGTACTAACTTGATACACTTTAAACCACAGGGTACAAAAATGAAAAAGTGTGGAACCACAGAGGGGGTTTTTGAAGTTTTCCCTAAAAAAATATTCAAATTATAAACAAGTTGTTCTATGTAATATAAATTGAACCAAAAGGTACAAGTTATATTATAGTTAGCTAGAGCAACGCTTGTGTACTTTTAGAAGTACATTGCTCTCGTTACTATCAAATCGATTTTGATTTTGAGACTTTTTAATAAACGATCTACTTTATTAAATTTAATTTAAAATATTTAAAGTATTTTAAAAATAATTCATAATTTTTTTATATTATTTATCTAGTGATCGAATGGGCCCAAAATTAACAATTTTAATGATCGTGGTGAACTGTTTGCAAGTTTAACAGTACAAGAATATTCAAATCATGTAAAATTTTAAGAAAAAAACTTTATACCATGTAAAAAAGATTAATATATTTGATCTAAAATTTTATTATCATATTATCACTTTTTGTAAGATTTTTATTTTTAGCTGTTGATTTTGAGTCATTTCAATCACTAATTAAATAATATCGAAAAATTTAAAAATTTAGTTTTTAGATGTTTTAAATACTTTAAATCAAGCCTATTGAAACCGTTCATTGATTCAAAAGTCTCAGAATCGAAAATAACGGTAAGGAGGCTATTGTACTTTTAAAAGCACACAAGTCAAACTCTAATTAGCTATAATAAAGGGCAAATAGGTCATTTTATATACTATTTCTAATAAAATTCTAACAGAAAATAATGTAAGTAGTGCAAAAAGTTGACTTTGAATGGCCAAATTAAAAAAGTTGGTTTTAAATCTAGCATTGCTCTTTACAAAATTATTTATAGATTTAAGTTTGGAAGGGAAGGTCAAAATTTGCCCTAATAATACTGTTTAAAATTACGGAGAATTAGTGTTAGGTATTGTAAGAAAGTACAATTAAAAAATATCATATTTGTTTCAATACATAATATCGCATTTCACATATTGCAATAAGTCGATTATAATATAATTTTTACGGTTGTACAGGAAAACACAAAAATATATCTACATATGCATACTTTTGCCTCAATTTTATTTTGACTATTATAGAGTTCCATTCGCCGCAATACCAAACATGCCCTAAATTAATGTTTGATACAAAGTAAGACTTTTGCTTATATAGCCATCACTACTATTAAAAATTTTCAAAGTTACCCCCTCAATACCCAAAATACCTTTTGAAATCTCAATTCCAACAGTAAACCCTAGAGAAAAAAAAGTAATATTTGAAGAATTTTTTCTAAATTAATAAAGATATTTTTGTCATCCAAAAATAATAAAATATTTTTGATGTTTTGAAGAATATATTAGCTATTATCTCATAAGTTAACCGTAACTTTATTGTATCAATGTATATATTCTTCATCTAAGCCGTATTGAAAAACCTAGTATAAAATAGGCAAGGCTAGATACGCAATCCAAAAGTGGTTGACATCATGATTAAAGTGTCACTACAACAGAAATAGGTTATAGGGACATATGTTTGGGACATTTTTGAGTAAGTGTCCCATTTATCCTAAAACTTAAAAAAATATCTACTAATGCCTAAATATAAAGCTCAATCCAACCAAAAATAAAATATTACTCTACTCAACTCACCACACCCGATCCATTTGGCCCGATTACAAACAAAAAAGAAAAAAAAGAAAAATTAATTACCATCTTTTCTTCTCTCTTCACTCAATCTACTGAAATTTTAGACGAAGAGCCTTTCCTATCGTCCTCCTCTGCCACCGCAGCCAACGAGATAGAGTTTCGGCGGTTGCTAAATACTTAAATAAGTGTTGGTAAATTAGCAGCACTTTTCTAGATTATAGCGACACTCTTTAACTGTCACTATATACCTAGCGACCCCACATTCAGCAACACTTTTTAAAAGTGTAGGTAATTTTAGCTAGCAGCACTTTTTTGACATGTACCTACATTTAAAAGTGTCGCTATAGACTATTTTTATTGTAGTGTGTCCATCGATACGGGTCGTATCCATCGTATCGTATTGTGCAATCAAGATATCAGCATGATACAACTCCCGTATCGATGGCACAGCTCAAAACTCTTATTCTTAAAATTAGTATTTCTCATTAAAGTTCAAAAGATTTGATAAAAATACAAAATAAATAATTAGCATATTTTGTTACTAAAAAAAAATAAATATTTCATACCATTACATATCAGTATATATATATTTTTTGTGAGTAGCACGCATCGGCAGTGCCCGGCATACACCACATGCCGTACCATGTCGGCAAATTTTCGATACTGCTCCGTGGCATAGCACTTAAATCCTTGGTTGCCATCATACAATTTCATGATGCAAGTGCAAGCCACTTTTAGAAGAAAGAAAAACCTAAGAACAAAAATAAAGATACACATAAAAAATAATTTTTTGAAAATATATTGTAAATTAAAACATTAGGCCGCTGCAGTAATCAAACACCACACGTATATAATAGGCGATACCCGACTCTTACTAGAAAAGAAAATAACATAATCTAAAACATCTTTAAATCTAAATTAACTAAAAGTAATCATAACTGGCTAAACAATTCGATTCAAAAAAAAAAAATACAAATTTTTTTTCAAAAGAAGTCTAAAAATATAAATTCAAAGATCTAAATATATAATTAAATTTAGATTCTAAACTGCGTCCCAAACTGGGCCGAAACAATAAAATGATTCAACACGTAGATCTCGAAAATTTGTTTCTGAATTAGGACAGTATTCCTTAGCGAACTAAAGGCCAAGTTTTATATACTAATCTTAAAAATATTTTTCTATTTTTTTTATAATACTCTATTCCCAGGGTGTGGAATAGTGTTTCGTACTCCCTTAAATAAATATATCCCATTGACTAAAGAAAAAGACAAATTCGTCTTCTCCAACCAGTTTTTGAACGAGGACAAAACAAGGGAAAGAAATACAAGGCGCGAATCACATTTTTTGCATTTTTTTTATCGATAGGCCCATTGACTTGACTTGGACTAATTGAATGTTCTTGGAATTTAAATTAATTTATGGAAAAGAGCTCCAAATTTTGAAGCTTCCGAGATGCTTGGATATGCAATTGTAGAGACAAATTATTGCGCACACTTAGTCCACCATGTTAGCCGTAGACCGCGAAGGTATCCATGCTATATCAATTACCTTAATTCTTTTTATCTCCACCACACTTCAAAAACAAATGTTTAAAATGAGAAGTGATTGAAAAATACATAGGGCGACTTCTATTATGGATGCAGGCTCCAAGAGCTAAATAAAATTTCAGTGGAGAGCTCCACGATCGAGCAGAGTGCAAATAGGTTGCACTTAATCCGTTTTAAGATTCACAAAGATTACAGCCATATATAGCTTCTATGTATAGTAAGTTAAAAAGTAATAATAAG
The DNA here is from genome assembly GCF_001540865.1 of Ananas comosus. Taxonomy (NCBI): domain Eukaryota; kingdom Viridiplantae; phylum Streptophyta; class Magnoliopsida; order Poales; family Bromeliaceae; genus Ananas; species Ananas comosus. Next base: position 9,916,714 of record NC_033626.1, read on the forward strand.
CCAGTCTCAACAGCATTGAGTTAATGTGAGTTTAAAATAGGTCTATATATAAGATATAATTTGACTAAACCTTTTAACTCAGTTATAACATTTTGAGTAATAATTAGACCCAAGAGGCTCAGAGCTAGAGTAGTTCTAGAATTGATGATCCACCTGAGAAATAGGGCATTACAGTTGATATTAGAGCCAATCACCAAACGAAAGTGTAAGATAAATTTCGATTGAGTTAGGATCTGAATGACATGTTAAAATAGAGTCTGAAAATGACGAGTTAACTCAGGATCTGAATGACAATGCTAGCGAGATGAATCTCACATCATCTGTTGCTTGTGAGTGTCTTGAGCCTGACGAGAACATCAAGACTTAAAAGGAGGAAGAATGTGACACTCCTAAAATTTGGAATAGCCATATATTTAAGATATAACTGGATGAAAATTTCTTAATCTAGCTAGAGTATTTTAGACGGTGGCTAGATTCAAAAAAGTTAAAAGAGTTAAGCGTGCTAGAATTAGAATAGTTTTATAATGAATGACCTTCGTAGGAAGCGGGGTGTCACAGATAATTTCTACTTTAATTATACGAAGAAATGAGTTTTGCATGGGCTAATAGGAGAATATATATTCCACTAATACTCTATTCCATTATTGCTCAAGAGTCGAAACTGAAGGCTAATTAATAGCTTCTTTAGGGCTTTTCATCAAATATAGAAAAAGGAAAGAAACTAAAATAATAACAAAAATGACTACGAGCACATGCGTATCATTATATCAACCATTATTTGTACGAACTAAGACTAATAAGAAGCCATTTGTAAATAATGGGCCCAAAATTAATTAAGAGGATATATCTTCCCTCAGCGGAAGCAAAAAAAGGTCCAAAATATGATCTCGGACTTTAGTGTAATACATATATTAGAATAAAAAGTCGGCAATAAACGCGTCTGCATTCGAGGGGCGAATTTTCGTCAAGAAATGTGTTGCGATCGCGACCTGATTTGGTGGATTGTGCAAGCCGATCGATCAAAGGATTAAGATCTTCGCGCGTTGCAAGATGATTATTTGATTTGCGAAAGTGTTTTTTTTTAAAAAAAATTTTACCGTGTGGGTATAGTTTATTTGATTTGCTAAAGAATTCAAGGGGAATAGGAACTCCCATTTGATTATGATTTGGATTATGAGTTCAATTAATTAATGGTGTTGAAGGACTCATTTCTTCGCAATAAGCTCTCCAGAATCTGTACAAAAATCATTATACTCAGTTCATATGAGGGTGGACCTTTTTTATAGATTTTTTTTTTTTCAAATTTTCTTTTGTACTGTATGTAGGTTTTCGACGTTGGTACCTAAACCGCGGGGACTCCAAATTAAGCTCGAATTTTTGATCTCCTTGACGTTGAATAAATCTGTGACACACTAATATTTTTTACATCAGATAATACAAGGAGTGTGAGGGTCTTATATACGTCCAGCGCTAGCTCTAATATTAATAACTAAACTTAAATAATTTGAATCGATAATTTGAGCCAAAAAAACTTACTTGTATTAATGAACTGGATCATTAATTCTAACAGGGGTAATAAGCTTCTTTATAAGCCTAATGAAATTTTTGCATGAAAGAGATGCATGGCTAATTCTTACTTAAAAAAGAATTTAAGATGGCTAATTAATCAAAGAGCAACTACTACGTGAGCAGAGAGAAGATATTAATTTATATACGTTCTTCAAATTTAGAGTACTCTCTTTTCACATGTTTTATGCTCTGAAACCGGTTTTTGTTATTTCATGGTTGTTGTGTGTGTAATATTTTAAGCATCATATATATACTAGCGTTTCCACTAGAACAACTAGTGATGTCGAAAGCACCATTTGCTCGTTTTCTTTCCCACGCGCCAAAGAAAAATAAAGATTCTTTTTTTGCATTAAAAATGTACTGATTTTATATTTTTACAAAATTAAATTATTTCTTATTTGTTTATTTTCCTAAAATTGACGAAAATATTATTATTTTTTGTTTTTGGTCTCTCTCATTCTTTTCTTTTTCCTCTCGCTTATTTTTTGTTCTCTTCATCCACCAACCGCACGCTGCCGCTATGCTCCTCCTCCTACCTCACCGACATCTCTGTCGCCACTGCCGCCGAGGGCTTGAACACGGCACAGACTAAGGAGGTGAGGGCATGGTAATAGCGTAGTTCGAGGCGGTAGGGTAATGGAGCCAGAGGTGGTGGAGGAGGAAGAAAGAGAAAAGAAATATTATAAACTAGTTCATTTTTTTTGTCTTTTTTATTAAATATATAAAATAGTACACTATTTGACTATATATTAGATTATTTCATTATTAGTATACAAATAGTACACCATTTGTATCTTATTTTATAAAAAATAAAAAAAATCTTAACCGTTGATCAATAAAGGGTAAAGATGTTATTTTAATATGTAGTAGGTCAAAAGGTTACTTCATGTCGAGAGTATTTTTGTAATTAAATATCGCAAAATTTAAAGAAAATTTTAATTTATATCCCAAATTTAGATATTAATTTTGCACTAATTTAAACATTAATTTAAGAAATTGATTGATATCCAAATTTAGGCATTAATTTTGCACTAATTTAGACATTAATTTTAGAAATTTTAGAATTTCTATAATTTATGCATTAATTTAAATTTTAGGAATTTTAGATATAATACTATTTCTAAATATGTTGAATTTAAATATTAAATATTTAAATTTTAAAAATTAAATTTAAATTAGAGAAATTTTGTATTACTATTTTTTAACAAAATCGGTAAATGTTTAAATTTAACATATTTAGTATGTTTAAGAAATTTTTAAATTTCTCTAGTTTAGACATTAATTTTGTATCACTAATTTTAAAAAAAATTGAATGTAGATAAATATTTAAATTCAACATAGTTAATATGTTTAAAAAATTTTAGGATTTTTTAAATTTAGACAATAATTTTGTATAACTATTTAATTTTTTTTAATATTGGTAAATATTTAAATTCTTCGTATTTAATATGTTGGGGCAATTGCTTATATATTTCATAGGTTTAGTTTGGTATTGAGCTCTATCTAACACCACTAGATAAAATGGAGTTGAGGAAAAAGCATATAGAGATATGCTTCTGCGTTCTCCGATGGGACTGCAGAAAATATATCGTAAACGACTTATCGCGATATGCAGAACGCAATATACCGCACGTAACGCAATCTCCTCGTAATCCCAAACGAAGCCTTAAAATTTTTCAACTTTTTGATTTGCCCCTCTTAGAGGGCTAATATTAAAAATACTCTTTTAACATTCCAAATTATTTCAAATATATTCCGAGAGTTAAATTCTATTAGTAAACTATTAGCAACAACCGTTATCTCTGTCAAATTACTATTTTGCCCTTTTGAATATATCCTTCTACCGTCACCTACTTTTCTATTTGTCCTTAATATAGTGGCAAAAGTAGTATTTAAACTTAACAAGTACTAACAGTAGGGATATTTTTGAATAACGGGGAACTATACGAGGGGCATATTTGAAACAAAAAAAAAGTAGAGGTAAATTGGATATTTCAAAAGTTTTCAGGGATGTATTAGATATTATCCCTAATATGTTTAAGAAAATTTGAATTACTTTAGCTTAGACATTAATTTTGTATTACTAATTTAAAAAAATTAAATGTGGGGTAAATATGTAAATTCAATATATTTAATATGTTTAAAAAAAATTTAAATTTTTTTAATTTAGACAACTATTTAAAAAAAATTGAATGTGGATAAATGATTAGGAATATAGGGTATAGGTGAAATTTATTCTTAGACTAGAATTGTACATGCTAAATTAATTTAAATTTTAATAATAAAAATTAATCTTTTAAAATAATGAGATCATGTATTATACTTTAAAATATAAGTTGAAAATAAATTTGAAGTTTAGAAACTAAAAATAATTTGAAATATCCATGGATGAAGAGGAAAAATAGAGAGCAAAAGGAATAAAGAAAGAAGAGAGATTTTGATAATATAATAAAAGATAAAATTATTTAATTATCCACGTATTAAAATAATTTTTTTTGGGATATTTGGTAACCGGTATCTCTCTCAAAGTGATCTATTATTGCGAGTCACAACTTAAAAAAATTTAAAATTGAGCCGTAAAATAGAAATAAATAAACGGTATAAAAAAAAAACAAGTATAGAATTATTACTCTAAAAATAGTACAGCATATAGTCCAGTAATATAAAATTTTTTAATATTACAGTATTTAATCATCCGCTACGCTATTTTGCTATATATTAAATAGCCATATATTACACCATTTTACGATCTGTCATACTATTGTATCTCTAATTTTTAAAAAATTTATTTTTTACGAAACAAACAAGTAGAACTAAAAAACTTTGGATTTCACAACTATATAAATAAACAGCAAAATATATAAATAAAATTAAGAGTTAACTTCAAATACCACTCTTGTGGTTCCGCACTTTCTCACTTTAATACTTTATGGTTTAAAATGTATCAAGTTAATGTCATTTGGTTTCATTTTTATCTTTTCGTAAGCTTCTCCGTTAATATCTCGTTAAATTATATATGAAAAAACTTCAGACACCCACATAAATTTATCGAATATTCACTTTAATACCATTTAGTTTTAATTTTATCACTGATTTAACAAAAAAAATAAATAAAATTAATAATAAAAAAATAATTATAAAATTATAAGATATTAAATTATAATATACTTTAAATTATAGAATACTAATTTTTGGTTGAAATCAAGGTGGTCCAAAAGTCTAGACGAAACAAAGAAACACGCCCATTTTCAGTGTTCTCGCTCCAAACCTCCCATTCCTGGGTGGGGGACCACCACCGTGCGGATGCGCGGAAGATCTCTCTACTATGAATCCCCCTTCCAATGCAGGGGACTCATTGCAGCTTCCTCCTAGTCGTTGCTCAGTCCCCTCTCTCTCTCTCGCTATCTCTCTCCCCCTTCGTTTTCCCTCTCCTCTTCCGCCTCTTCTCCCTCGCTCTCTCTCTCTCTCTCTCTCTCTCTCTTCTCCACCCCAACAATGGATAGAGAGATAGCCCCCACCCTCCCCCGCAACGGCGACGCCTCTTCCAGTAACAAATATGTGAGTTGCGATCCACTTTCTCAATTTTTTTCTTTTAAATTTCTCTTGATTTTTTTTTTCTCACTCATATCCTAACCGTCGATTAAAATTAATGAATGATTAGAAAGTTAGGAGCATAAGAGCTGCTGTACATTTAATAGCGTGAATTTCCTTGCTGTTGGATCCGTGCCTCCAGACAGTAGCCCTAGTCTATATATATATATATATATATATATATAGAGTCTGGCTGGGATATTATCGATAGCACCAAGCATTTAGTGCTATTAAAATTTTCGTTGTTAGATTTAACTATTTGATTATTTTTATCCGTTAGATTATATTATTAAACTAATAATTCACTCAACCCTAGAACCCTAGAAGGCCCATATCATTTTAACTGTACATTTTTTTCATCCAAGAGTCAAAAATCTAATAGCACCAATAGCTTGGTGCTATTGATAGTATTTATAACAGTTTTATCGATGAATTTTTGTATTTTTTTTAATTTTTGTAATTTGTTCTTTTCATTTCTTAGTTGCATTTTGGTTAAAATGCATAGACACTCCCTAAACTTTAGTCTATTCTGAAACTAACCCTCTGAACTTTTTTTTAAAAAAATTTAATTTTTATCTACCCTACTTACTAAACCTTTGATTTTTTTGTTAAAAAAAGGATATTTGATGATAACACAAGTTGTTAATCCAAGAAGCTAAATTAAACAGCTAGTAAGTAGAAAAGTGTAAATCATATAGAAAAAAATAAGTTTGGAGTGTTAATTTCAAAACGAGTTAAGGTTTAGGGAGGTGTCTATGCATTTTAAGCTTGCATTCTCATGGTTAGAGCAAAAGTGGACTCCGTTCTATTTTGACCAAATGGAATGAATATATTTGATGGTTTGTGCGTTTCTTAGAACTTCTGTAAATGTATTAAATTGGCTCATTTTTTTTTTTTTATTTACTCACTAGTAAGCATGCATATTCTGAACCACATATGCACCAAAGGCACGGTTCAGAATACTAATAGACAGACAATTTCGGCAGATGCTTTTCACAGATGAAAAGGAATTTTTTTTATCTATCTATAAATTAACTTAATATTTAATAATGGAATGAGCCGATTTGGCATATTTATAGAAGTTCGGGAGATATTAAAGCAAAACTTTCATAAAAATTCTGGAGGTCTGCGATTTATCTGATTTTTTTTTTTTTATCTGCTATTTAAAACTGGTAGAGGGGTGGTTGGTGGAGAGATATAATGCTCGCTTACAGGACGCTAGGAGTTGTTTTCGGTGGCCTTGTTACTTCACCTCTCTATGTCTACCCTTCCATGAACTTGAATTCTCCCACGGAAGAAGACTACTTGGGCATATTTAGCATCATGTTTTGGACTCTTACGCTGATTGGCGTTGTTAAGTACGTGTGCATTGCTCTTAATGCTGATGATCAAGGAGAAGGTATGTTTCATACTTCTCTGTATATGGAGAAGTTGGTTTTTAGTCTTATTTTCAAGTACTCTGATTTTGACTTTCTATTGCGTGGTTCTTTCACCTCATTAAATAGTTAAATGGCGGGCTGAAGGGGTTTGAGACTGGCTCTGATACCATGTTGCCCAAAGATTAATCCAATTGGCTGATAGTAAATTTTTTTTTATTTTCATTGATTCAACTAATGTTACCGGAAGAGGGAAGCCTAAAAAAGAGCCAACTATCTTGAGATTCAACTTAAAAAAAGATTGTCTATTGCTTTAATTATGAAACACTCTAGGCAAATGCATTAACTTTTAAGGTAATTTCGTCACTACCACATAACTTTCAGGTTGCAATTGTTAGGTTTTGAACTAGCATATGCATATTTGGCTTATTCAACTATAGTTAACAAAGGAAGCTCGTGTAGTTTAGGTAATGTAATCATGGAAATATCACCATTTACTCAAGTAGTTGTATTTCTTATCCAGTCCTTGCTTATATTATTTAAATACAAGGATTCGCCTGTACTGCAGACTGCTGTGCTTTCATGACTTGCTTCTTATTAGAATTCATTGTCTGGATATTAACTGAAATCATATACTTGATGAGATTTCTTTTTTTTTAATTTTGTCTCTTTAGATGAGATTTCATTCTTTTTAATTTTGTCTATTTAGCCAACAAGGCTTGTAGCCTTGTAGGCATGCCATCCAGGTATGCTATTATTCTTACCAGCATAATCATGCTTAAGTGACCATAGTGATGTTGAAACTGTATCATGTCTTAGTCCATCACCTTCTTGTAATCAATCCTTGACAGAGTTTAATCTAATCTAAACATAAGATAACATCAACTTGTCCATGAAGTTATATTGCTGCTATTCAATTTGGGAGAATGTGGGCTTGGAGTTTTCATATTCTCCAGCCAAAACTTTAGAACTTGGGGAAAAACAATAAGAACTATATCAGCATTCTCAGATTTGGGTTGCACTTTTACTTATGGTGCAATATTGTTGCCTCTAGTCAAAATTTGTATTAAATGTTCAAATTAAGTGCAGCCTAAGTTGGTGTGATTGATATGCTTCTAAGATGTTGATTTTTCTATTTTAAAAAAAAATTCCTTCATTTCATTACCCCTGTTATGAACTTTAGCATCAATTATGGTAGTGAAAATTATTGGCTAAACTTTACATGATATGGAAGATACTTTTCAAGTTGTTTATTGAAGTGATTAAGTAACATTGTAGAGTTTTCCTATTTTAAGAAAATGCAAAAACATATTAAATTTTCCTAATTTACGTGTCAAATAGCTTTTTTTGAAGGTGATATGAACCAAATACAATTCTGTCATTTTGCTTATTTTGTAAAACGCTCTTTTGTGCACATTATCGAGCTTTACCTCCTTGAAGATGGATCACAAACTAGTATAGATTAAGATTTTAGTGTATCTTTGTAAAATGACTCTAAGCTACTTCAATCTCTTTAAGAACTTAATAATTTGACAGAGATTTTGCTTCTGACTTATTTTTGATCTTGCAGCATTGTGTTTTTCTATTAAAGAAGCACAATGACTTCTTTTATATTTATTTGTTGGTGAAGTAACATAGTTCCTGTTTTTTTTTCTAAAAAAAGACTATCTTTAATGGATTTTCTGATGAGTATCTGGCATAATTAATTGCAGGTGGAACTTTTGCTTTGTATTCTTTACTCTGTAGGCAAACCAATATTGGCTTCCTTCCCACAAAACGGATGAGTTCGAGTGGAGATCCCTCACTTATTAACCAGTCTACGTTAGCTGAAAAGGAAAGTAAGCTGGCAACATTTCTGGAGAAAAGTATAACTGCACGAAGAATATTGCTGTTCATTGCTATGTTGGGTATGTGTATGCTTATAGGTGACGGCATCCTTACGCCTGCTATTTCAGGTAAATTGTGCATAAAATTTCTTGCTAGTTTTGCTTGTATGGAGATTCGACATGCCAAAATATTTACCTTCTGAATTTGTTGATTGTGCAGTGTTATCGGCAATGGATGGTCTACAAGTACCCTTCCCTTCAGTTGGTAAATGTAAGTCTCTGATGCTGCCTTTTTTCCTTTAGGGCTTTTTACATATATGTTTCCCTGCAAATTTATCTAAATATATAGCCAGCTATAATCCGAATATTCATATTCCCCTGAAGTTGCATTTTTATTATAAAGATGCACGCATCTTAACTTGCGGAATCATCCAATTTATGGGGATGAGTTGGTTGTGTTAGATAAGGTTTCGCTGAAAGAGGGGCTTTTGATGTAAGTACAAGGATGTACGTATATGCGAACTAACGTATTGAAGGGAATTATATAAAATGTGGATTTTTACAGGAGTATATGATGTAAACAGATGATTTTACTGGTGGATGTGTGTGTAGGTGTATATCGAGCTGTCTGTTTTGTGTTCTTTTTCTCATTCCAGTTTCACTTTCCGTCCTCTAGCTGCTGTGGAAGCTTTGTCTGCCGTGATCCTGCTCGCTTTATTCCTACTACAAAAAAAGGGCACTTCTCGAGTCAGCTTTCTCTTCTCTCCCATTATGGCTTCTTGGACCTTTACTACTCCTATGATCGGCATATACAGCTTTCTTCGATACTACCCAAGTATATTCAAAACTGTTTCACCCCATTATATTGTCGGTTTCTTTCTGAGAAATGGAAAGAGAGGTTGGCAGTTGCTCGGTGGAACTGTTCTTTGCATTACAGGTATTGACAAACTTATTTGTTTGTTTAGTGATTTATCTTTTCACGTCACTGGCACATATATATCCATCTACTTCCTTTACAGGTGCAGAAGCAATGTTTGCTGATCTTGGCCATTTCAACAAGAGGTCTATTCAGGTTACACTAAACATCTAGTGAAAAATTATGATATATTTGAACGCTAAGTAGTGCTTGTTTGGCATTTTTTACATTCTTTTTATTTTGGTTTTCCCTCAAATTCTACATAGTAAAAGGCACGTAAGGGACAAGCCTTTTTAGTTTTCTTTTTATTTTTGTGCTTAAACTATGTTTTTTTTTTGGTCTTTTGTTGTCAAATAAAACCTATAAATATAAACCTTGTGAGCAATTTGATCGCAGGAAACATTGAAGAATGTAGACCCCAAAATGCTTTTAACCACGTAGAGCTTGAGGGGAAAATGAAATGGGAAACTGCAAATAAATGTTAAAAGCATACAAGCACACAATTGTTCAACTATTTGAGTAATCACTTTTGCATGCAGATGGCATTTCTTTTTACCATATATCCTTCTCTGGTGCTCACATATGCGGGGCAAACAGCATACCTGATCAAGAATCCTAATGACCACAGTGATGGTTTTTACAAATTCGTACCTAACCCAGTTTATTGGCCTATGTTTGTCATTGCAACCCTAGCAGCTATTGTTGCTAGCCAATCCTTAATATCGGCAACCTTTTCTGTCATCAAGCAATCAGTAGTCCTTGATTATTTCCCTCGCGTTAAAGTGGTTCACACATCGCAGCACAAAGAGGGCGAGGTTTACTCTCCAGAAATCAATTATATTCTCATGTGTCTGTGTGTTGGTGTTGTATTGGGCTTCGGCGATGGAGAAGATATTGGAAATGCTTTTGGTAAAAGCCAAACTTGTTGTACACTCTCATCTTATATTAGTTTTTGGGGTAAACTGCAATATTGGTCACTAAACATATAAAAAAAATTCAATTAGATTATCAATCTTTAATTTGTTGCAGTTGATGCACCAAATTTCAGTATGTGTTTCAATTGGGTCATTCCATCGAATGTCGTGTAATTACTCAACAGAAGCTGCAGTAGCTGACTGAGCTGTCATGTTATCTCGTATAATTACTCAACAGAAGCTGCAGTAGCTAGCTGGGTTGTCGTGTTTTCTCCTGGAGATGATCTGGCAGCTGAATCAATAGCCTTGTCATCCCTTTGTAGGAGAAATTAAATCGCACTCGACAAAAGGGCCCAATTGCAGCAGAAATGTGAATATAGTGCATCAATTGCATCGAACTACAATTCTATGGTTTAAATGAAATTTTGCGAGTCTCAACAACTGATGCTGACATTATGGATAAACAATTTCATGCCGCAGGTGTTGTTGTTATACTTGTCATGTTTATAACTACGATCTTATTAACCTTGGTTATGATCATTATCTGGAGGACCCCTATCATCCTTGCTGGATTATACTTTGTGTCGTTCTCGATCCTGGAAGGGGCCTACGTAAGTGCCGTCATGACCAAGTTTATCAAAGGAGGTTGGCTTCCTTTCGCCGTCTCTATTATCCTTGCATTCATAATGTTCGGTTGGTACTACGGGAGACAAAAAAAAGTAGAATACGAAATGAGTAACAAAATCACTTTAGAATGCCTCGCGGAGCTCTTATCAAGGTCGGAAATCCAAAGAGTCCCCGGTTTATGCTTCTTTTACAGCAATATACAGGATGGGCTGACTCCTATACTCGGACACTACATCCAAAACGTGCGCTCTCTCCATAAAGTCACAATCTTCACCACTCTTCAGTACTTGTTGGTGGCCAAGGTTGCTCCGAACGAGAGGATAATAGTAAAGAGGTTAGGAATTCATGGTGTATATAGTTGTATTGTCCAGTACGGATATGCCGACTCTTTTACTCTCGAGGGTGATGACTTTGTAGCTCAAATTACTAGTAGTTTGAGAGCATACATCGAGAGGAACCTCGACGAGCAATTGCATATTTCCGACGAAGAGGAGATTTCAGACTTGGAGGAAGCTAAATCGGCGGGAGTTGTTCATGTTCGGGGTAAGACGAGGTTTCATATAGGTAAGGAAGCTGGCTGGTCTGACAAGATATTGCTCAGATTCTACGAGTTTCTTCACAGCAATTGTCGGTCTGCGTTACCGACATTGGGAGTACCCCTTCAACAGAGAATGGAGATTGGAATGCTGTACAAAGCTTGACGCGATTGTAAACTGTATTAGTCTGACTACATGTTTGTACCAGATTTAGAGCCAATCTTAGGAATGATGCTGTACTCTCTGTGATCACATATCTGCCGGTAACGTATGCCACTGCGCGTCACGACGTCACTGGTGGGAGCAGATTGAGGTTATTTCTTATTTTTGCGACAGAAGCTGTCGTAAAATTATATGATTTTGAACTCTTGTTAAAGTTTTCATATTTCAGCTCCAACATTATAGCTCAATGTACAAGATTATTGTCATTATACACTATAGGAGGTTGAATTAAGAGTTGATATCATCTTTTTATTGTCTTGGTCATGTTGTGAATGTTTGATAAACTGCAAGTTCGGCCTCCTACTTTTCATTCAAACATCTTAGTCCCTGGAAATTCGCATATTTTGCACGTCTAGTTCTTATTCCGTAATAAATAAATAAATATATTTATCTATATATTCTCCTTTTTGTTTTCCTCTAACATTTTGGGTGCATGGATATCTTATTCAACATGCCCCTTCTATTTTATGTAAAGAATTATATAATATTAGTAGATGAGAAATGAAATCAAATGTTCAATGAATACCATATTTGGCTAGCAATTTTCTTTTTTTTAGAATGAGATAAATTATTTCGTACTTGAAGTATACTATTCTACCAAATTTTAGATGCCAAGATTTTTTACGAAACAAAAATCAAACTCTGTTTTTTTTTTTTTTTTTTTTTTTTTTTTTTTTTTTTTTTTTTTTTTTTTTTTTTTTTTTTTTTTTTTTTTTTTCTGAAAAAGGGTTATTGGTTGGGCTTAGTGGGCTTTAATCAAGTGAGATATTTAACAGCCCATTGAAACAGTCCTGGTTAATTTCCCGGTCCGCAATTGAAATGGCAAAATATTGTGAAGGTCTCAGCACGATTTTATTGAGGAGCTCCTTAACGAAACTTCGTTGAAACAGCTTAATGAGCTCAGTGATTGGCTTTATCAGGCCTTTCTTTTGAAAATTAAACATGTAGCAGAGGGCTTAATTAATTGGATAATGTTTATCTTTTTTATATTAATTTGGCTTTTTGAACTTGATTAACCTAGCAAATTTTAAATCCTGCAATAAATTGTCACAACCCTTCTACATAAAAATCATGATGACTACATATGAAAGTGCAATCCCATCATGTGATCCAGTAGAGCTTTTTCCTCTTTTTGACCTGCGAAATTAAACCTCTTTTCTTTTGCAGCTACAAATGATTTTGTCTTCCAATCAAACCAACAAAATTTTGAGCATGCATGCAAAGAAAATTAGAATTATTATGAGTTCTTTATTTTTCAGAATGCTTCGTAGTTTATATACATACACGCACATGTTTTGCTCAAAGCGGGAATCTAATTCGGATCATAAAACACCGTTCTTTGATATCTTATGTGGTTGGAGAACAACCGTTAAACATTATAATATTAAATAATAGCCGTTTATCTTCAAAAACTTAAGATTTGAGAGAATAATATTTTAACATTGTACATTCAACATTGCCTAGCTACCAACTAAGTTATAAAGCGAGACGTACATAAGCGACTACTTAGCTCTGAACTCTACCGTCGATGCTTATTTTAGCTTCTTATCTTCGGTAAAAATTCTATTATATTAATTAGCCAAGTGTGCTACGTACCGTTTTGAAAATAGAAAAATTGTTTCAGAAACTAAAATCCATTATGAAACTTAATCGCGCACATAGCTTATATGATTCGACACATATTTAGACCCAAATGCTAAGTATCATACTTAAGAGGTTACTCTCCAACATAAATAAGTAAACGGAGAATCCATCTGAAAAAAAAGAGAAAAAAAAAGAAGAAAAAAAATCAACTAAACACAAAACAATATTTATGTGTTATCATTTTCCACCGAGCCAAAAGAGGCTTTGAAGTACACATTTCAACGACTTTGTTGGCAAAAGAGCATGGACCGATATGGAGTCTTCGACATTACTCATTCTTTTTTGGTTTTTTCCTTTCATTCTCTCTCTCTCTCTCTATGTGTAAAGTTTGGATCCTTCGGACAAATCTTTTCCTCATGATAATGTCGCTTTATTTCTTTTTTTTTTTCTTTAAATTTACTAGCTTTTGAATTAATAATTAGGTCAAATGAAAAGATGGTTTTCAAAATTTTGACCAATTTTAGTTGATCTTTAATTCTTTCGTTGTAGGGTTGTATGAATAGGCTAATATGTTATTCAGCATATCTTTTTATTTACTGAATAAATTTATAATATTTAATTGATAAACCGTGTAAAATTAAGTTAATGTCTAAAATACGTAGAGACTATATTCACTTTTCGTGCTTTTTTTAAAAAACACATAAAATAAGTTATGTTGTGGATGAAATATGCTACGCAACCAAATTAATTATGAAAGATGTTAAGGCCACTCACTAAGCAAAATTCAAACTCTTTAATTTTTTTTGATGCAAGAAATTCTCGTACAGAATAAACTATTATTTTTTTATAAATTCAAATAAATTATTATTGTATATCTTATTCTGAAACCTCTCTCTCTCTCTATATATAGCGTCGAGTGTTGTGCTTTTAAAAGTACAGGAGCATCTGTGTTTATAAATTTTTAGCAGTCGGATCGTCTCAAGATCCGTACAGTACTAATAAAGATGATGTAATTAACCAAACACATCGTTAATAGTGTTGCATGAATCTTGAGGGGATCCGACGGCTAAAAAATAACAAGCACAATTGCACATACTCTCATGTGCTTTTAAAAGCATAGAAATTCAACTCTCTCTCTCTCTCTCTCTCTCTCTCTCTATATATATATATATATATATAAATTAAATTTCAATTTGTACATCTTTGGTTTAGCTCATATTCACTTTATCACTCTGGTTCAAAAAATTATGTTGAACTACATTATAGTTTTATTTTATTTTTATCAAAAAGAATATTATTAAATAGGATATATAAATAGCAAAATAAAAGTTTTTATAACCCCAAAATATATAATTAAGTGTAAATTTTGAACTGAATAGTAATGGAGTTAAAATATGCTGAACTACAGAATAATTAAATATATTTTTTTAATTATAGAGTGGCAAAATAAAAATGAATTAAACCACAAGGGACAAATTAAGTTTCTCCCAAAAATAAAAAAAATGGCAAAACCTTTATAATAGTGAATATGAAGTTGGAGAGATAAAATAACTTTCACCCAATACACTTTATATACAATTCAATTGCTTTCCAATCTATCCAAATTATGTATATGTTTCTAGCAACATTTTAAAATTCAAATCAAACAATAATTCAAAAATATTATTGGGAGTCGCTAGTTCAACCAGTGGGTCAACCACCAATCAAACTAGCGACGTCAGTATAACATCATAAAAATATTTATTTTAATTTTATTATATAAAAATATACTTATATTATTATTCTAGTATAATACTTAATTATAAAATATTAATTTCAAAATCAAATTAAATAAATATAAATTTGCAAATTTTACTTTTTATAAATTAATTTATATTAATAGAAAATAAAATCAGCTAGTTTACTTTTAAACATGTGAATTTTAATATGATTTAACCAAAAAATTCAGGCCGATTTGACTAAGACCGAAACAGCAATTCTCAAATAGATAGATAGTTAAATTGTCAGTTCAAACGATTCAAAATGATATTTTGATCAATCTGATTTAAAAAGTTGAATCCAATAAGTCCCATCGAACTGATTTGGTTGGATTCAAATTTTAACTTAAAAAGAAAAAAAAAAAAAAAAAAAAAAAGGGGCGGTTTTAGTGAAAGAAACATGACCCACCGCAGGGGAACAAAAGAGAGATTAGAAACCAAAAAAGAGAGAAAAAAAAAAAAAAGAAAAGAAAAAAAAGCGGTGCAGAATAAAGCGCATGCATGTAATACGCGTTCCATCCGTCCGTCCATTTTGCCTCGGTGTTCGCGCCTATTTCACGACTCCCGAGGATTCTCCGAGATAGGTCTTGCCACGTCAGCCGTACACCGTGGCACGTCGCTAGCCCTGCACCGGGCGTATGCATGCGTACTCTCTTTGTACAGCAAAAACCTAATAGGGGTCCTCCTTTGAAACAATCAAGTACAAAAGGCCGATATTTCAAATTTAGTACATAAACTTTGAAATTCGCAAATTTAAAAGATTCTTAATTGTATAAATATGATATGTCATACCTAAAAGAGGTTATATATATATATATATATATCGGCTACTATACTATTATGAGTACGATCGCCCTCGTACTCTTAAGTTGTTTTCGATGATAGAGCTTCCGAATCGACGATCCACATCGTTAAACGTTACTTACAGTATTTAAAACTTCTAAAAATCAAATTTTATAATTTTTCAACATCATTTACCTTACGATCAAAAGGTCACAAATTTGACAATTTTTAACGGCCGGTATGNAATTTTGATAGAAAATTCTTTATACTATATAAAACAAGATCAATATCTTTGATTTAAAATTTTAATGTCATATTATCACATTTTATAAGATTTTTATTTTCAGCCGTTGATTTTGAGCCCCTTCGTTCACTAGGCAAATGATATCGAAAAATAATAAAATTTATTTTCTAGGTACTCCAAATACTCTAGATCAAGTTTAACGGAGCCAATCGACGATTTGAAAGTCGCAACATCGAAAACGAGCTGGAAGCACGGAAGGCTCTATGCTTCTGATAGCATAATAGCCTCACTCTATATATATATATATATATATAAAGGAGGTTGTTGTATATTTTAAAATTTAGTATTAAGATTTTAAACAATCTTAAAAATCGACGATTGCCATATGACTATTGTTTGATTTTTGTATATAGATCTTTGGGGTGTTAGAGAGTAAATGTAAGGAGCTAGATTTTGATTTTAAAAGCTCTGCCACTGATTATTTTGTTTGCTTTGTATGAGGCATATTTATACACTCGGTGCAGGGAAAAATTTCCACAGTACACAACCGTCTCATCTAATAGGTGATCTATGATCAGGTGGACCAACCTATCCTCCACTGTCTGATCACGATCGAGCGGTGGACAGTGGCCGACAACAAAAGTAAAATTAGTTGAAAATGTTAAGTAATTAGATTTCAAACTTAAAATTTCGGGTATTACTTATCAAGTTCTTTGTCACCTGCGTTCGAGATGGTGTGTGAAGGAATGTGGTTTGTTGGGAGAAACTATAATATATTTCTGCGCACCTGGTGTTTGAGTATATATCAATACGCGCATATTTTAAATAAACTTAAAATCAGTATGTAATTTATTAAACGTGTTCTGTCACATTTAGGGATGTACATAATTATAGATATATCATAATAAAAGATGCATGTAACTGAGAATACAGTATCTTAATTATAATTTTATTTGATTTTGCATGGTTAAAATTATTGCAGATATAATTACACTACTGGAATGAATATAATTGAAGACGCATTTTGAGACCTTGCCACTTTTTTTTTTCCTTAAGGAATGGTGATATATATTATCCTTAATAGATCTATATAGGGATAATACTCTTATATTATCTGTATATATAAATTTTTGAAATGAGTTATATTAATTATCATCATTAAAAACTATTTCAATATAAACAAGTAGTTTATGAATGATTTACAACTGTAAAATAATAAAATATATGTTGGCTTGAGAAGGAAAATATTTAATTATGTAGAGGGCTTTAATATTCCATTATTAATTGTAAATAATATATATAGCCGTGATTGACGCTCAATTTTCTTTGATTGTACTGAAGGAAAAGTACTCCTTTTATAATTTTCACTAGTAAAGTTTTAGGTGTACTTTTTTTCATAACTCACATTTAATAGCTATAATAATAATAAGAGTTCCTTATTCTAGTTAATTAATTATAACCCTGAAAAAGTGTGAACTGATCAATCACATGAGAAATTGCTTAATTTGGTTTAAAAAGTGCATTAATTTTCAAAGAAAATACTAGATAAACTTACAATTAATATAATATCATAATCAAGATTAAACTGCAGCATATGTACAACTGCAATAATTAGATACAATTATAGCAAAAAGAATAATAAATTAAAATTAGTCCAACTATAGTTAGACCTGTATTGTGACTCCCCATGTAAATACCCAAAAAAAAAACAAAATTATAAACTTTTAGAGCTATTTAACACGTAGGTACGTAATAAGTTTTAGAAATTTATGAATCTTTTTATAAAGCTAAATAGATCGTCACCCTCTTCGGACTCAAACCTCTTTTTTATATCCGGACACGCTTAACTTTTTTTTTTCAGTTTTTTTTTCAGCAATTGTTTCATTACTGCTCGGACCTAACTTAGGGAGTGCTCTGGGAAGTTGGGTCGTTGGTTTGAGCCTAATGATTCGGTGGTCCACCAAAAAAAACTTTACACTTGGCACATTGGGATTTTGCCACGTCTTTGTATTAGGAGATAAAGTATACAACATATGGTCCACCGATACACTAGGAAAAAAACATAGTGCAAAAGGAAAAGGGAGATGTGAAATGGACGTTTGGGCCATCTGATGCGTTCCTGTTGTTTCCGTACTTTGTCGGGATTCGGGACTGCCGAATCGAACGGTCCACTTTGCGTGGTCCTCAATGAACTTCGATAGGCGAAAGACGCACTAATGAACGGGCTGGTCGGAATTTGGGACCGCCAAATCGAAAGTTCCACAATGCGTGGTCCTCAATGAACTTGGATAGGCGAAAGGCGCACTAATAAACTGGCTAAATCTCGATTTTGAATATGTATATCGTCAGTTTGCTACCGTGCCCTTCGCCTGGGTGAGAATTGGCCGTCGTCTGGAGTCGAAATCTAAATCTCGATCTACAAAATCCCAAGTCGAACTGATCTGGCAAATTAAAGCTTTGTATTCTTTCGAATAATGCGCGCTGTGGCAAATAATGCATTTCATCGTCTATTTGATGGTCGAACCAGCGAGGAAAATGCACCCTATCAGCAAATGAGCGGCGTGATCATCCTTTGTAAGTAAGAAACAAATTGGGTCACAAGCTCAAATTTTGATCAAATATGGTGTACATTAATTGGGCTTTGTGCGGACTCAAAAGGGCTCATGGCCCATTAACATTAATAAAGCAAATTGCTTCGGATAATATACATGAGTAATGTTACTTATACATCAAAAAGCATGATACAAATATTACACTCATCCATTCAAAAAATTTAATTATTTTTTTAAAATTTTATTTATGATTTAAAACAAATTGATAAGACTAAGGTTAGCATATTGATGCTTAAATACATAGAATGCGAAATTTATACCCCTTTTTTGGAACGTACACATAACATTTATTGCTTTATAAACATATCCCTACATTATAGCTTTCTTTTGAAAATATCTATTTTCTCTTTTTAGTAGCTTATCAAAGTTTGTGTTCTCTTTTCCTTTCTTATTTTTTGAAACCAAAAAATATATAAAAAAAAAAGAAGTTTGTGTTCTCAATCATTAGCTGCAACCTCTTTCTCTCTGTGTCTACGCGAATCTAGTTAATTTCTTAATCACTTGATTGATTATTGGGATGCGACTAAACGAAATCTAGGTTGCTACGATTTACGTATGATAATAATAATTAGGGTGATGATTAATCAACGCTAACTAATAGCGTGCACATGCAATACACGTCGCACACACACAAATTAGCAATTACGCATATAAATGGAGTGCGAGAGAAACACAGTGCTCGAGGAGACGGCGTATTAATTAATTAATTAATTAATTAATTAAGAAGGGCGCATGCAAAAGTTGCGAACAGCAAAGTGAGTATAAAATTGTGGATTCCAACATTTTCTTTAAAGCCAATTATTGAAAGAATAAACATACGACAAAGCTCTTTTTATCTTTAAGCAATTAAAGCATATGTATGTCTATTTTGTTTGTAAGGACGTCGTACGTAGCACAGGGAGTGAGCAAAATTACATTTTTCTCCCCCCATCCCCCAAACTAATTAGACTTTCATTTGAGATTGTGGGAATATTACGTTACATGCGGTGAGAAAATACGATTAGAAAAATACTATATTTGTTTCCGTACGTAATATTACGTTCTGCATATCGAGATAAGTCAGTTATGATATATATTTTGCGATTCCACCAAAGAATACAGAAGTATATCCCTATATATTTTTACCCTAACTCCATTTTATCTAGCCTCAATCGCCAAACTAAGCTTTAAACGTGTAGATATATAAGGTTAAATACTTTTGTTTTGTTTCTAAAGGGAATTAATACAAAAACTAGTATTTATTGTTTGTTGTGATTTTTTTTTTTTTTGTTGAGAGAGAAAAGTGGTATACATCTGCTTCATTTTTTTTTCAATAAATAATTTAAATAAAAATATAAAAAACTAGAAAAACAGCCAATAATCTTTTTCAACACTCGCATCATTAATAATGCAATATGTGGTAATTAACCCAAGTCACTAGTTACGATATCATGACTTATGAATCGCAAGCGCTATAACCAATTATTCCATCCCCTCGAATCGACCTAAGTCAACTTATCTGAATGTTAATTAGTTGATCTACTATTGGATATCTTGCCGTTAAGTCTCTATTGTGGACCGTAGCTCTACTTAGCTTATTGGACTCATCTAACTTGACTTATTAGTCTCTTGAGTATATTATCATGAGACAGAAGATTAGATCTATCTTAACTAATAATAAATAACCAATACTTTTTGTTACCTAAGTTAGGAATGATTGGTATTGTGATGAATTTATATTAGTTCTCTTTATACTTATTTATTTCAAACATTACCAATTTATTAATTTCAAGTATTACCCTACTCATTAATTACACAACCATTTTTTCGAAATGCACCAGCTATTTAATTAAAACTTTTCTAATCATGTTAGTAAACTATTGTAGAAAATGAGAGGTTAAGTATCTCTTAAGCTTAATTAAGTGGGAAGGAGAAATCAAATTATAAGAGTACTAGGCTATAGTTATATATATTTTTAGGCCGTTTCTTAATAGATAGACCTTTTAGGTACCGTAATATATATCGAAACCATTTCTAATTAAGCTCTTGTCCTTTCATGAGATCGTGGATTTGATGTTTTTTATCTTTAACATTTCTTAGACTTTATATAATTCATATATCTTTTATATTTATCATATATACGAGTGGAGAAAAATATAGCAATGTGTAGATCCCGAAAAGACAATATATGTAAGGGGGGTTAATTAGCCTTTGGTGAACAACACCACTCTTCAACCTAACATATATATCGCCAACAACATAATTACCATTTATACAATAACGACTAAAATCACCACCGAATATATAACATGTCACCACTTTATTTTTACCATCTTATATTCAAAATCATTAACCTAAGATAATAATAATTAATATCTTTAATTATTTAATTTTTTTTTTTTTGAGGGACAACATGCCGTGAGGCAATTTTATTTAATTAATAAGTGGATACAGACCGAGAATATTCATCAATAGAAGACCAGAAAGAAAACTTTTTACTTGCGAGTCCCTAAGTGGCTAGGCGATACGCAACTATAGCATATTTAGAAAATCTTGAATTTCATCCGAAACTGACGTAATTGAATCTCTCTGTAAAAGTCCATAATTCCATGATTCTTATCCGAGCTTCAGGTGTTAGCGAATTTGAGTGATAATTCCTAGGGTGCAAAGCTTTGATACTGGATGCTGAATCTGAGAAGATATGAAAAGTTTCTCCATGATACATTTGCAAAAGAAGCTTTGCCACTCGGATGATTGCTCCAATTTCGGCCGAGCAGGCATCTGGATCACCTTTATTGCGTCAGATATACATGCGATGGTGCCATGCTGATTAGTAATCAGGCATCCTACACCACCTTCAGTATTGCCTTTCCAACTCCCATCTATCCACACATGAAAGGAAGAGATTATAGGTTCTTGAATCAAAGTTGGGTCCTGTATGTTGATTCGCGTCATGTTATTGTTGGAGTATAAGGCCGTACAGCGAGTGAGAAATTCTTCTCCTTAAAGATCATCCATTCCTTTTCTTCTACAAGCTCTATAACAAATGAACACACAGAAGGCCTTATGAGTCTTCATAACTTTGTTGGTTAGGATGAAAAATATCCATAACAATTAATATATTTCTTTAGTTTAAGACTAATATATATTAAATTATTAAAATTTCAATTTAATTAATTTTTTGATTTGATTTGTTATTTTTAAAATCAGATCGAATTGAATTATATATAAAACCACAACGAACCGACTGATTTCGACCGATTCAATTTGATAATTCAGTTTGAATCGAATAATGGTCACCTTGGTTAAAAATTTATTGAGTGGAGCCCATATATATATTTTTTTATCATGAACTGCGCAAAGCAAAGATAACTTGCATTTACACTCCCCAGTCCCAAAACAAGTAAGCACATTTAACCACTGCAGAAAAAAAACTGAGCTTCAAAAAAAATAAAATAAAAAAGTTTTTTTACCACCCTAAAATGTTTTTACAAACAATAATTAAAAAAAAAAAGAGCATAAAAAAAACCCCCCCAAAAGCAAGTTTTTTTTTAAAAAAAACATATCGAATCACGAGAAAGAACCGTAACCACCACCTTTTACTTTCGTGTTATTATTATTATTATTATTATTATTATTATTATTATTATTGGTTTTTAACCTCTTTGTCCATTGACTGAGTGCTTCTAATCATATTCCTAGTGGCCAGCGCTTTTTCCAAAGAGCCCCCTCCTATTTAAGAGCATTACCACCCCACCCCCCCCTCGCACACAATTAAAGCATGTGAATTGGAGAGAGTGCTTGCTCCTTAGTCCTCAGACATGATGTCTCTGGAAAACTATTCTCTCCGCCCCCTACAACAACACCACCACTCCTTAGATTGGGATCTACACAGCAACATTAATGGAGTCGAGTATTTCCATGAACTCATTCCTTTGGGTATGATCACAAACTCAATTACTTCTATATAAAGATTTTCTTTTTTTTTTTTTGATATTGTAAGTTTTCGCTGCTCTTTAATTCCAACAATACTATATACGTACTCTAAGTGTGTAGTTTAGGTGTCATTTGCTTTGCATGGTGGGTTTATGTGATTGTGTTTGTGTAGATTGGGAGTCTCCGATGTCGTCGGAGGCGTCCACCGGGTACCTGCAAGACGCGGTGGCCGAATGGGAGGACCGGTGCAAGCGGCGGAGAACGACGGCGGCGGTGGCGGTCGCAGCGGCGGTGCCGCATCGCGATTGCACTTCGGTTGGGATGAATGAAGAGCTCCTGGATCTTCTTCAAGTAAATATTTCCCTGCTTTGAGATTCATAATTTGAATTTAAATTGAGGAGGGAGATTTTTGAATTTGATATACATTTTCTTTCCTTTTCTATTTTTCCTTTTTTTGCAGAATTTTTGGGATTCTAGCAACCATGATGATCATCATCCTTTGGATGGTTTGAATTGTGTGAGCCAAGAGAAATTTGCTGGTACAGGTAAATTTTTGAATTAATTTAGAATTTTTTTTCCCCTCATTTTCCTTTTCTTTTTCTTTTTCTTTACTTTTTTTATTCACTTTTCTACTCTTCAGTAGTTTTGGCTGATTTTTTAATTTTTCCTTATATATATATAGTATGGATTAGTAATAAGACAACGTAATTATTAATGTTTGAATTATAAGAAATGTGTCTCATAGCTGTCACATGTGAGGCCCACCAATTTAATTATATATGTACATATAAATAAGGGCCAGGCCAAAACCAAATTGTCAATGGTTGAACATATATAGCTAACTAAGCCATAATTAGTGCATAATTTTAGCAAGTTAATTAACTAGCTAGCTAGCTAGGAGTCAAACTATACATTCTTAATGTTTTTTAATTAGTTCTTTAATTTTCATTAACAAATCCATATGAAAAGCAGGTGATTAAAGTATGCAGTTGTTTTATTTGCCACAACTTTTGCTTAAATATTGTTAATTATCAGATCATGATGCTGCAAATCCCAAGCTTTTATCATTGAAGGGCCACACCATGCAACAAGTGTCAGGGAAAAAGCTCCAAGAAGAGAGAGGAGGAGCTTCACCACCAAATCCCAAAGAAAAAGATACCAACTATGCTTCTGTAGAGTCAAATTCTACTCATCCCTCCACACTCAAATATTTGGCACCAAGAGGTAAAACAATAATTGTTGATTACTTATAATTAAAACACCGTTCTATGATAGAAGAAATATTGCCTACACTCGGTGCGTGCGTAGCTGATCTATGTGGTGCACTAGGGGTAGGCAACTGGATAATGACATTAGAGCAGGAGGTTCTGAATTTGAATTTCTTTATGTTTGTCTCGGCTCTCTCGGCAGGGAGCGAGAGCCAGAGGTGTAAGAAAAAGAAAGGCACGGGGGTGGCGTATCCGTTCGCGGTGGTGAAGCCCGGCGGGCTGGAGGGGGACGTGACGCTGCACGACATCAACGAGAGGATCCTCATGCGGCCCGCCCGACCCGTCCGGCACCCGGTCGGGGAGTTTGCGCCCGGCCCGTGCGTGTCGGCCCGCGGGCCGGGTTTGTCCGGCAAAGCTGTAGTGAGCCTCACCAGGATCCATACAAGAGGGAGGGGCACTATTACAATTATCAGAACAAGAGGATAAACCTTTTCCCCTTTTTTTCCCCCTTTTTGCATTGATATATACATGTATATTTAAGATATATATATATATATATATATATATATATATATATATATATATANATGTAAATACTACCTCTTATATATTTCCCTCTTGCAATAATATATATTGCTATTTCATACGTACACTATTCTTTCTTTTTATTTCCTTTACTTTTATTAAGAATATATCGCGAGAGCCAAATTTTACACACATTAATTAACACTTAAAAGTCTCTCCAAATATACGCGCTAAATTTATATTGAAAAAATAACAATAATACCTAAATTCATATGACAATGCTAATAAACTATGATTCGTATAGTTATAAACCAACTAAGATTTAAGTGGTGGACCTTTTTTGCGAATTTGCTTAAGAAGGGAAGTTAATCAATTATTTGCAGTACGTAATTGATATTATTAGCAGAGAAAAATAAGCCCATGCATGTTATTTGCTTCTAATAATCGCTTTTTCCTTGAAAAATAAAATCTTATATATAAATAATTAAAAAAAAGATGAAATGAGTTTTAAAATATCAAAGCAGGACTAAATTGAAATAATCTCTTGCTAGCTTTAGAGCAAACTTGAGGCAATTCAAATTAAAGGGCTCTGGATACCATGATTTCTTTTTCTCTTTTTTTGCACTATACTCCCTGTAGGATATTACAATTACATTGCAAGGATTACTTTTTCTTTTCTTAGTTTTTTTTTTTTTATTTGCATGTTATTTCATGAGAAAGAAAATAAAAAAGCAAAGGAAATGAGAGAATGACAACACGAACCCTATACTGTCATTGGCTCCAAAGAGGCCGAAATACTTTGCTGTGTGATTTGACTAGAAAATAGAATCTAGCTAGTCAAAAAAAAAAAAAAAAAAAAAAAAGAACTTTATTTTTTGGAAATTAGTGTAAAATTGCTCGTTGTTTAGCACTTGAATAATTATTAATTTTCATCTAATTTATGTCAAAATATTTATGAGCTTCTATTTTGTGTATATGTGTTTTAATCTATTTAATGAACCGCACAGAAAATTAATCATCTTATGTTTTAGAATCAAAAATAATTTTGAATACCAGTGGAATGAATTTTTAATCCATTTAATGAACTGCACTGGAGATGCACAGACAGAAAAGAAGTGAAAGTTTAACCTTCGTCGTTTATCAAATTTCTAAATTGAGATATCAAATGATGCTGGTGAATAACAGGGGAATAAATTTTGAATCTTACGACACAATAAAATAAATAATAGTTTTTGAAATTTATGGGATTCTAATCATTTTTGGTTGGTGTGATCTTTTCAACTATGGTCAAATTATTAGGAAACATTAATATATATATACACACACACAAGTGAACATAGGAACCACGCACACTTTATAAAAGCATGCTTTAACAAAGAGTGGATCGAGATGATCATCAGTAGAAGTGGATTTGACTCAATTGGATTTAAATTAATAAATTAGCAATTCAAATCCCAACAAAGAACAATTTGCATAGCACGTTTTAGTCAGTGCAAGGACATACTAATTCCTTTTCTTTTTTTTTCTTTTTTATTATATTATATGGTTTTGAGCCAAATTTTAAAAAAAAAATAGTTTATACCTAGTAAAGTTTCGGGTGTACCGTTTCCTTTTAGATTCTATGACAAAAATAATTGTGTGAGCACCTCATTAGGGGTAGCCCCAACTCCCAAAGTGTGAAATATGTCCCATGCATGTTGTCGCACCTGCACAAACTAATATAAAAGTAAGGGTTAATTTTATATAACTTTATGTAAACATATCAAATAGTAAAAATATATATTTCTATAAAATTTAATATTTCATACAAATATTTACTAATATTTATATTTGTCTCTTTGTTTTGTTATAGTTAGAGTAGTGTTTATTTTTTAATAGAAGATAAGTAAAATAACATTTTTGTAATCACACAAATATGTCGCCCCAAAAATCGCAACTGACGGCCGTTTTTCTTCCTTTCTAACATCACAAATAATATAAGAGAAAGTAAAAAGGTCAATTTACCTCATTTACTAATCAGGGTTTAATATTTTATCTATTGTTTACTATAATTTTCTAATGGATCCTAACAACTGAGATATATTTAAAAACATTAAGACTTTTGAAAAGATAAATATGAAAAATTGAACTTTATAAGGATATATCTGCTATTTGATATGTTTAAAGAGAGTTATATATAATTAACCCTAAAAATAATATATAATATATTTTTTAAAATTTAAAAATATTTAATTTATTTCTAAAGGACCAAAATATTTTTATTGATTTTAATAATTTTCTTCAAATATCCACATTTTTTTTGCAAGGGCTTACTAATGGAATTAAATTTTAGAATAAATTTGAAAATTTTGAATAGCAATAAAAGGATAAACAAGCAAAAGCTTTGATTGATATATGGTGTAAATTTGCTCTTTCCTTTTGAAAAGCCAAAGTACATTAAAAGTCTATTTAGTCCAACTGGAGCTTAATCAGAAGTACTCTCTTTCAAATTAATAATAATTCTACTTTGGAAATATATAATTTTTTTTACTAATTTAAATGTTGTTTGATTAAACAGGTTAGGTACTGATTCAAATTATGAGCCATGAAGAGTTAGGAGCCCAATAAAATTGAGAAGAAAAAAAAAAAGGCAAGATCACTAGATCAGATCACACCAACTACACATGCAATTAATCAATTAGGAAGGAAATCAATAGCCACATATATATAATAAATGGTCCAATCAAGGCATCAACTTTTTAGGAAGGGAAAAGAGATGGGGGCCATCATCTACCAAAGAAAATTAATTGACATGAACAGGAGAGCACAGCAAACATTTTGCCTTGCCTGCTGCCCCACAGATGGGAATAGATATCAAAAGCAGGTTGCTGTCTGCTCTCCCCCAAAGTCAAGCTGGTTTGAACTTACCAGGCAAGGGATGGGTCCCAGGATTAAGTGTCATTATACATTTGATATTTTGGATTCGTTATCCATGATTGAATTGAATAAGATATGAAAAATAATAATAACAATAATAATAATACTGTATTTTGTTGGACGGGAGCAAACAGGTCCAACAATTAACTTGAGTAAAAGTTTAGTGACGTGTCTCGACAAGACTTAGATACGAGCGGTTATATATATATAGCACTCAGCTTTACTTTGAGATGCGCAACGAGTTTTACCTGACGCATATATCTGATCGGTCACTGAATTTTTGTTCAAACTTGAGTAAGAAATCACTCAATTCGAAGCTCTAACGATCGGCTGAAAGTTTAGTGAGATGTGTCTTATTGAAACGCTCAAGTTTATTGGATAGTATTCAATCCTGCTTTGAGATTTGCACAAAGTGTCATAAGATAATTTTGATATGAGTGAGATAGTTTATATTAAGTTTTGTTCCAACAACTTGGAGGAATCAGAAACCCCATAAAGCATATATTAGATCAAACCAAATTATCCCATCACATGGAACTCCAAGTTGTGGTTGCAATGCCTAAAATGCCTTGAATACTAAATTTGTCAAATAACGAAACTTTTTATTTTTATGTTTTTATTTTCTAGACTTTTAAGCAAACTTTTAATTTTAAAAGGACATTGAATATTTAATAATATTTTATTTCAGTCCCTAAAATTGTAAAGTATTTTATTTTAGTCCTTGTCATAAAGTAAACAATTATTTCTTGCACCCAGTTTTCTTGTATATTTGTACAATATAAATTTATTGCTTCTTTATCTCTATCATATACATACTTTTAAATTCAATGATAGAATTTGTAATAGAATAGAGATTATATCTCGAATTTGTAGTAATTCTATCATAACTTTATGGTCTAGCTAGGATCATTCTAAACTTAAAAGTTTAAACTACATGGTTCAAATTTAGACTTTCAAACTTTGATAATTAATTAGATCTTCTATTTTATAAAATAGCTCAATTGGTTGTTTGGTACACATGATATGAGTTTGCAAATTAAAAAGGAAGAAATATAGGGATTTTTTTTTTTTTTGAGAGATAGGTAGTACACTACCCGCTTCGTTTATTTCATTTAGAAATAAACTTAGCTGGAAATGTGAATCAACTAGGATTCGAACTTGGAACCTCGAGTACCAATCACCAAACCCTTTGCCACTTGCTCTAAGGACGGTCGGTGATATATATGGAGCATTGCCTAAGATACACTACCAACAAGGAAGGGAAATTCAACTCTCTTTTTTACATTTATAACCAATTATTAACCTATTCAATGGTTAAGATTTGTAAAGACGTTTTTGTCTCCTGTCGATCCACGATCCAAATTGACTTATTTGCGAAAAAAATCAAGTACAAGAGTAAATGTGATACCGTCCTTGAAATTAATGAATAAATTCATTACTCATTCAATAAATATTAGTTTTGAAATAAGCGTATCTCCTAATTTTTCTATAAATTATTTTTTTATTTTCTTAAAATGAGTTATGATAATGTGTATCTTTTAGCCTCTCTAAAAGTGTCTTTTAGTATCTTTATGAAATTAATGAGTGAGTTAATATCTAGTAAAGTGGAAAGATCACTAAAGAGCCTGTAAATGTGTAATAATTAATTTCATGATGAAAAAAATAAATGAAGTTGACTTGCTTCTTCTATCTCTTAGATGGATTTTTTGTGAGAGAAAAATGTTGATCAACTTTCGCGTTGACGGATTCCGTGTTGTGGTTGCTCGAGTTCGACGTGGTTGCTAGATTCTACGACGGATGGAGTGTTTATCGAGTCGTGTTTGTTCTATCTCCGGATTCTCTCTAAGTTCCAACGTCAAAATGTCTTCTTTTTTTAATCATCATTTTTGTTGATCCACATAGCATATTTCAAACAATATCCATTATACTCGTGAACAGAAGTTATTAACACAAATTATTAATCGATTAGTACTATTAGATATAGATTTTTTACATAACATTATTTTTTTTTTCCATTCTTAGCCTATCTAGAGAGGCCTTTCATCATACTATCCTCTTCCTACTCTCTTTCTCTCCCATGTGGCACCAAGATACTTTATAAGTGGATGTTATTATCCTCTGGGTACTACCCCTCTCTCTCTCTCTCTCTATCTCTCTCTCTAGAGAGAGAGAGGTAGGATGTAATTGGCATTGTTTTTTTTAGAGAATAATAGCATGGCATCATTTATTTAAAAAAAAAAAAAAAAATTTAGCTAAAGATATAAAGCAACTAAAATTTGAACTTGAAATCTTGAGTATCACAATTAGTAAGACAAACTAGTTTAATAATGTAGCAGCTAAAAGTACTAGTTTCATATTATAAAAGATTCAAAAAATTCAAACATACTTATAATTTTTTCTCCTTCAATATAATTTTTATAATATAAAAAAATTAAAAATGCTCCTGAAATTTTTAATTATAATATAAAAATAATACTTTTAGTCACTATATTTATATATCAAGGCTAGATTATAGAAAATTCCTTTATAAATAACGTTGCATTTAGCCCCCTCCCCTATTCAAGATTCATTACTATTCTGTTAATTTCTTATAATTTATACCGAAAATATCCTTTAAAATAATATAAATATATTAAATAATTATTTTTTTTCCTTATATAAGAAATAAGGATAATTTGATTGTTTTACCTTCTCTATTAACACTCTATTTTTCTGAATGCAAAATATAAATTTTAAAAAATAAAAAATAATAAAAGAAAATATTAGATCTGATTTTTTTTTGTCGCTTGTGCCGGTAACAGTCGGTGTTTATGCGATCGGGCATTGTTACTGCATCTGCAAGGGGTGGAGTAGCTAGTAGTACTAAAAAAAGAGTTATATCGAGATGTAGTTTAGGAAAAATTTGGAATGCATCGGATATATTGGTGACCTGGCGTAATAAATCAATCAAATCTCTCCTTTTAGAGATATATGTCCTATTATGATTAAAAAAAATAATTTTATTATATTTTTATTTGAAAAGAAGAAATATAATTGAGTTGTTATTAACGACGTGGTGCGAGTATGACAGTGTAGAATTCCTTGTAGTTTAGGCCCCAGCAACGATGCGATGGTGCTGGTGTGGAAGGGTACTGTCAGTTTGGTGGTGTTTCGCGGAAAAAGCGATCATGATGCGTCCCCCCACGCTGCATGTGGGGCGCATGCAACCAACCCAAATTATGTCGATCGTACGTGTTCCCTCTCCTGCGTTACGTACGCGCGCGGGCCCAACCAGCTCACCTATCTAGCTCAGGCCACCAATAACAATAATAGTAATAATCATCATCATCATCATCATCATCATCATCAACATTCACCATCAGATCAGTAAAAACCATCGTTAGTTTATATATATTATTACCATTTCAAAAATATTAATTTCTTTTATTTGGATATATATATATATATATATATATATATATATATATATATATNTGTGTATTTTTAACTATTGGATCTACTTTTTGATTACTAATAGTCCTTGGATCAAACACTATTCTACCTACCACCACCTACGACCACCTACCACCATCATCTCAACCTCACATCTCTCCATCTAAGGGCTAAAAACACAAAAGTATCACTTGGGTGATACTTTTACAAGTATTCTAGCTCTACTCATATATATATATCAGTACCACGCACGAATTATTTGTTATTCGTAAGCTGGTTGTAGCTAGGTGAGATCTAGCTAGCTATGTTCCAAAATATATATATAAGTTGAATGAAACTGCAGTCTATAATAAATCTAATGACAAGAGATTCAATAATAGACTTAGGGATTTCAATATTTACGAATACCCGAAATTTTATCCGAATCCGAATCCGAACGGAACAAATTTATTCAATGCTAAACGGCTATTGTTTCAAATATAGATATTAAAAACAAAAACCCGTCGGGTTCGAATTTTTGAAAATTCTTCTCGAATCCGATCCGTTGATATCCCTAAATAGATATAATTTTCAAATGAATTGAATCAAGTCGAAACTGGTGAGTTTGGCAACAGAGTACTTGCAACAGAGTACTTAAACGTAATCGGCGCGTTTTTTTTATTAGCACATGTTTTCGAAATTGTTGATTAGTACCTACTGTACATTTGTTACTTATGTTAGGACAGTGGGCATTATTACCTTGATAGTTAAAGCAGCAGATGTGACGCTTGATGGACGTGGGTTCACTATGCAGGTTGCGCCAAAAAAAAAAGGAGGTCTTAAAGAAACTAGGAAAGATTTCATAGGAGTAATTTCACATGTACTCCTACAGGAGACTAAAATTTCATCAATAATCCTCTAAAATTAAAAGTATAATAAATATTTTTTAAATTTAAAAAATACTCATAAATGTTCCTATAGATAATGTGCCGTCAAAATTTAACCGAACAAGTTTTAAATGTCATTTCTACCGTGTACGGTTCATTAAGTATAGGAAACCGTAATTGGCATATTAACACTATTCGCTAGCGCCCTCTTATTCTCTCCACATAATAACGAGCCTACTAAGTAGTTGATATTTTACAGCAGCCCGCTAAGTAGTTGGTGTTTTACAACACTTCGTAATCCAACTCCTAATTATGATTGTGGTAAACCGTACTGAATTTAGATGTCAAAATAACCGCATAGTAAAAATTGATGATTTTATCGAGGCTCAAATTAGAAGGTAAATTGATATGATACTTTAGTGTGCATATAATTATTAATTAAATATCAAATATATAATGCAGTATATTTTCTACAGGTTGAGAAATAAATATGATACAACTATTTTGCTTGCGTAGATTATGTTGGCTTAAATGGGCCAGCATCCTGCTCTGTGGTGGGAGGTCATGTTGGGTTGAGTAATGTTCGACGTGGCGTAAGGCTGGGTGGGCCGAGTCATATTCGAAGTGGCGTAAGGCTAATTTGGTCGAGTCAAAATTGAGATCCGTAGGCGCTGTATCTCTACGCTTTAAGTGAATTAGTTGTATCTTTCTGACAGTTCGAGCTTTTGGGATTAATGGTTAGCGTCAACGATTCTACAGATAATTTTCAACACAACACAGTTAACCTTAAATACCAAATACAGATGCTGAAAAAAAGCATAGGCTGAAGAATTAAAAAGTTGGAGGAGAAAATCCTATTGTGTATTTTATATACTGGTTTCTGAAATTTTTTACCTTAACATTAATTAGTCATTTCCGGCCAAATATATCATTCTAACTTTTGGGGAAAAATTTGTCATTTTATATTTTAACTCTCATTTAACTATATTTTAATCCTGGTAGAGTGACACGTCCTTAACGGCAAGGGTAGTTATGATAATTTTATGCGTTTAAAAAGATATTTAAGATATTTTAAAGTTTAAAGGAGTATTCACGAAATTTACAAGTTTGATAAGGTTACTGATGAAATTGTCATTTTTCTTTATAACAATAATTGCATATAATTTAGGGTAAACTTCAAATATCAATTATATAGTTTAACACTTTTTTACTTTAGTATCGTGTAGTTTAAAAGGTATTACTTTAGTACCCTATGATTTTATTTTTCTCTTTCCGTCAGCACCTCCATTAACTCTCCGTTAAATTATATACAAAAAAACTTCATATACCCCCCCTATAGTTCATTGAATATTCACTTTATTATTCTGTGGTTTACTAAATATTTATTTTAGCACCCTATGGTCTTAACTTTATCACTGATATAATAAAAAAATTAATAGAAAGAATAACGGAAAGAAAATTTTATTAAATTTATTAAAATTAATAATAAAATAAATATAAAAACTCAAATAAAAAAAAATAGAGGTTAAAAGGGTGTTGATGGGCCAATATCAAAATCGTCCATAGTTGAGGGGGTCTCCATACATTTTACCTATTGAAATTAGACTATTTTAGTTATTTTAGCTAAAAAGTTGTGTTAAATTTAACAAATTTTTTTTAATACTAAATCTCTTAACTTTAAAAAACTAAAAGTTAAAGGATCTTAATAAAAAACTGCATAGTTAAAGAAATTATTTCGAACTAGCATATAGTTGAGAAATCTCCGGTACATTTCTCAAATAGTATCAAGCAATTAGAGGTAAATTCATCATTTCATTACTTAACCCCTAATTAATCAGGATAAACTAACGGTATTTTAATTATAAGGATATTTATGATAATTTTTTATATTTTAAGGAATATGTATTAACTTTTGTAGGAATATCTACGAAATTTATAAATTTTAGAATGGTAGGGATGAAATTGCCCAAGAAACTATTAGTTCGCTAGTTGAGGCTGCCGACACCATCTTTTCTTCTACAGTGCAGTTAAAAACAAAAACAAAAACAAAAACAAAAACAAAGGAAAAAAGAAATCCAAGATTACAAAATTAAACATTAATTTCCTTGTGGTGGCAAAATTTTGGGAACGAATTATTTAAAGAATTTAATCGAAGACACAACACTTTTTTTTTCTTTTTTTTCTTTTTTTTTTTTTTTTACACCTAAAAACAGATACTGAAGCTTTTATTTTGGCGCATATTGAAGCTATGTGGCATGCGAGACTGAAAATACAATTTAGTTATTAAAAATAAAAATTAATTTAATCCTAAATAGATTGGATTTATCGACTATGGTCGAATTCACTTAATAAGTCTG
This sequence comes from Ananas comosus, assembly GCF_001540865.1. Lineage (NCBI taxonomy): Eukaryota > Viridiplantae > Streptophyta > Magnoliopsida > Poales > Bromeliaceae > Ananas > Ananas comosus. The sequence continues at coordinate 9,950,490 of NC_033626.1, forward strand.
ATAAAATAATACTTTTATTAAAAAAGATTAGATTTAAACCTGGTCAAATTCATTCAGTGAATAATAATCGGATTGAAACCTACATTTCAATATCAAAATCAAAATTAGTTCCGATTTGCAAATATTTGAACTCTGTCCCCTCGGCAGTGCCCAACCTTTACGGGCTAACGTAGAGTTTAATTTGATTGTGTGAATATATATATATACACCTAAACTATGTAGTTTAAAAGGAGAAAAAAAAAGAAATGATTTGATTGTGTGAATATATATATATATACACACACGTAAACTATGTAGTTTAAAAGAAAAAAAAAAAGAAATAGTTGGTGGGTGGGAACAGTTTTCTGAGGTGTAAATTATGCACTCTATCTATTATATAAATAAAAATTTTTTTAATAATCACATTGAGATGACTAGTAAAAAACACTTTACTCATAAAATGAGGAGTAATGTTATCGATACATTCCCAAATGGAGTGTATATTTTACATTCTCTTCATCCAAAAGCTATTTTTTTTACTTCTCGCATCAACTTCTTTCAACTAAAAATCATTTCAGTTTTTGTGAATTTTAGGATACGGGTGTAAGATTTGCATTCCCTTTCGAGTGTACAAGTAAAATTTTTCTAAAATGGGCGGAGTACAAAATAGGTTTTTTTTTTTCTGTATGATAGTTTTTTTTTTTTTTTAAAGAATGTTGTTTAAGCATAAAATTACTATCATTATCCTTAATTAATTCTTTTGCTTAATATATCTTATCTTTTATTAATATAACTACCACAAAAGAGAGTTATTATTTTCTATAGAGCAATGCTATCCACACACTCAAATATGACTGCAAATTAATCTTTCACCCTTGGCATCCAAGAGCTCATTTAATCAAGCTAGTCCCAGAGGTATCTAGATTCTTGAATGAGTTGAGCTCTTAAAATTTATATTCTATTTTTCAAAATGTGTACAAGGAGCATGGAGTGAATGATTAACTAAGCAGTACAACTCACATAGCAGTTAAAAAGCAAAAAGGAAAGAAAAATTATATATACATATATATATATATATATATATATATATATATATATATATATATATATATATATATATATAGTACACTAAAACAGAGCACAAAGGAGAGGGGCTATGTCTGTGTTATAGACCAGCATGGGAATAAGAGAGAAGCTATTGTGGAAGTCACCTTCTTCCCCCATTTATGCTTGGGGAGATTCCTTCCTTCTCTTCTCACCCCAATTATTATTATTTTTTAAATAAAATATTATATAAAATTTAATAGTATATTTAATAAATAAGAAGTATGATTAAATATGTAATAAAATAGAGTTAGTTTGTTATGCTTTTGCAAGCACTAATTTTCAACTTTTAGGTCCTTGGATTCATACTATTACCACCAGCTACTTTTAAACCACTAATAGATCTAAGGTTTAAAAGTTAGAAGAATAGGACTGACGGTCCCTAATACAAGTGATAAAAAACTTGATGGTTAGTATCCGAGGTTTCAAGTTCGAATCCTAATTGATTCATATTTCCAGCTAAATTTATTTTTAAATAAAATAAATGAAACCGATACCATGCTACCTATCTCTCAAAAAAATAAATAAATTTTCGGATAAATTAGAATTTAGTTGTAAAGTTTTTTTAATTCTAAAAAATAAAATATTTTAATGAGCAAAAAATCAGACTCTTGATTTTCAATTACAACAAACAATATTCATATTGTAGAAATTGTTAGAATAACTTATTTTAACATTCCAACGGACTAAATGCTTTTACGCGAGAGAAAAAAAACATGCTATCGGTTTCACTTATTTTTTAAAAAAATAAATTTAGCTGAAAATATGAAACAATTAAGTTTCAAACTTTAAATTTTAGGTATTAATTACAAAACCTTTCGCCACTTGCGTCAGTGACAGTCAATGAGTGATGAAATTGTTATTATGCATATATCATATTCGAATAATTTCGTAAAATACAATCAGAGTAGTGATAAAATACAATAAACCTCCCATTCATATGTTGCCATTATAACTTTTTATAAAATTACTGCCGTATTAACTATAGCGTTTTAGTACACGCACCTCCAATTACACCCTACAATGCTACTAGCAATGTACCGTGCTTTGCAATGAGTGCGAATTTTAATTTTATAATTATTATATTATACATTATATAAAGTCACTTAATAGAATCAAATAAAAATACTAAATTTTATACATATCTTTTATTTGAAAAGAGAAAAGAACATTAAATAAAAATTAAAATCAGAGAGAGCACTTTCAAATTTCACCCATAATGTAAAAAAAATAAAAATTAAAAATTTTTAAAAATGTATAATTATTAAATTCAAATATAAATCTTTCCAAATACTTGAAACAGGATCTCCTTGGGAAAAACATTGTGATTTTCTGTTTTAGGGTTGTTTTCCATTTTGTTTTTCTGAGAAATCATTGGAGAGGTATATTTACAAGAAGAACCTAACAAGAGAAAAACAACAATAGTGTAGGTTCCCAGATAGGCCTGGATTAAAGCCAAGCCACCCCTTTGCCCAATAATGGACAAAAGCAAAAATGGAAGAAAATGGGTGGTCCTTGCACAAAAGAATTAAAATAGTACAAGCCTTCATGTACAAGAAATAAAATTTAGAAATCATTGGTTGAATATAAATAATAAATACAGTAAACCTAGACATACATATAACTAAGTATACAACAGTTATAACTACAAAAAAAAAAAATACTTGTTTGCTTTTGTACAAATACAACCTAAGTAGTAATTACATTTCGCCCGTTAGGTAATATAAAGCAGGTAATATAAAGCTGATAGTTCTATTTATGAATTTTATCACTTTTCCAAATAGAATTAGGGGATTAGCCCCATTATATGTAAAATAATCATATGATTTTAATAATCATTTAAAATTTCTATCTACAAATAAATAAGTGGGTATGTATAATATTTTTATATTTGTCAATAATTTTTCATCATATAAATCTGTCAATTTAAAATGCTCAATCTATTTAACCTTAAGGAATAAGCCACACTTAAAAATCAACTATATTCTTTCTTTTTTTTATCCAATTGAATAATTATAAGTAATTAAAATTTATTTAGTTAACATACACAATCAAATTCTATAAAAATTTATAAACAAGGCCATTTTTAATATTTTTAAATAAAACTATTTCTCAAAAACTTTATTTTTTTACACAAAGCTTACTCAAACTTTTATTAGCATTTATTTATTTACAAATATTTTTATTTATTTATCTCTATATACAAGTATTTTTTTTTTAATTTTTTTATTCATTTCTGTTAATTAGTGAGTGATTTGACCTTTCACCAACTACAGCAGTTGGAACTACAAGCAATTTGAATGCAGTTCTAAATGCAACATCTAGACTTTCTTATGCAACTGTAACTACATCAGTTGAACTCAATTACACCAAAACCAAATATAAAATTTAAATCTGCATGTATTTGTAACTATATTGTAATTACAAATGCATACAACCAGACAGTCTCTCGATGACAAGCACCGAACATGCTTAATGCAATCGTTTAAGGACTCAATGGTTAACACTAGAGGTCCCAAAGTTTGAAGCCTAATTGGTTTATATTTCTAGCTCAATTTATTTTTTCAAAAAAACTCTCAAAAGCAAGAAGAAGAAATTTAATGAAAGGCTTTAAAAAGGCTATGAGGCTAATATCAATTATATAGAAAAAAAAAAAAAAAAAACAAATAAGACACAACAATGGCATATCGTAGTAAACATTTCAAGCAAAACTATGCACATCACATAATGAGGAAAAATAAATTCTGCAAACCTCGTAGGGAGCTCGCTGGGCCTTCTATTAGAAGTGTTTGTTAGAATAATGCTGCGAGAAGAAACACAAACAATTCAAGAAACTTCAAGTTGCGCCGCCGTTGATTGCACCGGTTGGTCTCCTAACTTAAACATGAGTTTTCACTTGAATCCTGAACCCCACAATTTTTGCAATTCGATCACTGATGTGTTGTTTCAATCTGAGTCGTCTGCAAAAGTTAGGATTGGGAACCCAATTAACAGCTGCACAGGAATGGCCAAATTTAACCCTTTAGCACCACTTGCATTTTGCGATCCAATACCTCACCACAGATAAAATCACAATCGCAACCAAGATACAACCGGCTCTGACCATTCAGAAATTTTCTGCAGAAAGAGAACTGATACAGGGGTGCCGACATCTTCGCTTATTGCACAAAGCATGTTACAGAAAATTTTATAGTACAGATACATGCGTATGAAATATTTCTCATGCCTCAGTCTCATCCTGGAGGAGGATTTCGTATATATCTGTGCGGATGTTCAATTCTTTGTCTCGCATGACTTCCTGAAGATCTGATAGCTCCTTTAGTGTCAAAATTGAACTCAGTTTCTGGAATCCGTCGAGCCATAACCTTTTAGACCTACAAACGAATATGAAGTATGAAATACATAGCGGCTGTACAAATATGCATTACTAAAGAAATTAAGATTGACAATTGCAGAATATAAAGTGATGAACAATTTGGCATTTTCTAAAAGAATACCATGGACATGCGTGAATAGCTCTGAAAAAGACTCGTCTCGCAGCAGAAGGATTGCGGACGATGTCGGCCTCGTATGCAAGGTAGCAGCGCCACAACAGCACCGACTTCTGCAACTTATTGTTTGCTAGAGCTCTCTCAAACAACCCATGAATCCTACTGCTAGATCCAGGCTTATCCCATTCAAACGACAATGCAAAAAGCCAGGCAATCACAGATGGATTCCTAGAAAACATGAAGAAAGGTCGTTACAGTTTGAGTGTTTTCGATTATGATACATGCAAAAAGAAATGTATAATTATATTAAATAATGGAGAACTTTTGACAGTGCGTGCTAACTTGTGGAGACATGATTAGATTTGATCACAATCAAATAGAATTTCTCACTGTTTGACTTAATCCTAGAGAAAGAGCTGCTGCTTAAATTTTTTTTTTTTTTTTTTTAAAAAAAAAGCTAGTTGTACGCAAAAAAAGGGGTGCACACCTTACACCCCCAATCCTAGAGTTTAAAAATCCATGGCTTTTAAAAAATATGACAAGACAAGTGTGGAATATTGGCCCTTTGACGAAAGGGCGTAAAATTTACATCCACTTTTTGGGAGTACAGGTAGCATTGCCCTTAAGTCAATTTCTTAGAATATCAACTGGAATGCCAACGAGTGTAGAGTTCAGCCATTGACCTGACAATTAACATATCTAATCTGGTTAATTTCACGCAACATATCCACTGAAGTTAAATTAAGCAAGATTTCCATGGCATTATTATTAGAAGACAGCATATAAGACCATCGTTTTAGGTTTTAACTTTTCTAAAAGTGAAGCAAAACCTTTCGTTAAACAATTTAATTCAAGTTACTGGGTGTTATCAGCTAGTTCAAGAAGCAGAAATAGGAGGAGACAAAGAAACTTATTAGCAAAGAAACAAGATGAGTGAATACAATGGAATTGACAACAACATACACAGTATCAAAATTCAAACAAAAAGAACTCAAAAGGAAATGTGACAGCAAAGAGTGGAATTTCTACTTATCCCAAAGGAATTATAGGGAGTATAATAAGAATTAATGCTTAGCTAAAGGTGCATATAGGCAAGGTCATTCAAGAAAAGAAAGATCACCTCTCTATACATTTGTCTAGTAGAAGTCGCACTTTGTTGGAAACCATATAGCGACAGCTTAGTCCTAACATGGCTGCATATGTTTTTGAATTGTTAGGATATATTTGCAGCCCTTCTGTTATGCTTCCCCGCACCTTTGAGAACTTCAATTGCTTGCTATGTTTCTGAAGCAGTCCAACATAATAGATCCACAAAGTTTCAAGTTCCAAGCTGGAGCTTCTCCTTCCTGAGGAAATGAATCTTACTCAGCAGAGAAATGAGAGGCATGTGATGATACAACGGAACTCTATAAAGGAAAAGTAACGGCCACAGACCATATTATATGCCAAGTAGTCAAACTGAATGGGCACATGATAACAAGCAAGGAAATATATATGTAGAATAAGTAACAATATAAATTATATAAATTGTGCTCACTGGCAATATTTAACTTTCTGAATCCAAGCTAATTAGTCATTCATAAGTAGAGATTTATCCACTTGCATTGGTGGAGAATCTGACTTGATTTAATACAATTTGATATAGTTCAAGCTCCAATTGACCACATTGAGTTAATTCCAGATTGAGCTGGGTTGATTCTACTTTAACTATAACCATTTTTGGACCTACCAACAAAGTATGAGCTCACAGTATTAAAAGCAATAATCGAAAGAATAAACCAATTTATCACTTATCTTCTGCTACTCTGCTAGATGCTTCAGTGCTGCAGGGCACACACCCATGTGGATTAGTTAATGTTTCCAGATTATCCAGATTGTCTCTTAGAGCTAAACAGTACAGGTAGACATGACATGCATGATTGTTATGATGCAGAAGTCAGTACTAGTACAGAAGTAGCTTAACCAAAGCTAACTGTTTTCTACTCATGCTTTGGATCGTGTTATAGAAGCTGGTCTATTGCAGAGATGGAGCTGGCTGCTAATCCCCTCAGATCGACCAGAATTGCTCTCAAGTATGAGTGAAGACAATATGCGTTCCTGATCATAGATCTGAGTCATTTGACACCAACAAGGGAACAAATAATTCACTTAAAGGACATGTGGTTCTCCACGAAGTGCAAGAAATTCAATGGCTATAATATTTTTTCTATTATAAATTGTGATCTAATATTTTAAACATAAAGTTTGGGCCAACAGAACTTGCTAACCACTCTCAATCACCCTTCATAATAGCACTCATTAAATGATGATCTTGCATAATTATGCAATGAACTATATTTACTTATACAACATAGACACTAAAAGGCCGACAATTAATTAAACAATGAAAAGAAATAAACATGACTGACCTGAAAGTGTCGCTGAAAAGGTTTCTTCAATAACTTCAAGACCAGCAGACCAGCCGGATGTCAAGGTCTCAAATAAAGAAGCAGAACAGACGAGAGCAACAGAACCTTTTGTTATGGAACCACGTGCCCATAAGTATCTTAAGCTTTTAATCTGTTCTCTAAATCCTTGACGTGCTCTCAAGACCTGGGGACCAGAAATTGGATTTTTAAAGGGGGTGTACTTAAGTTTGCTTCCTAAGCATGACAGTATGTAGACGGCTCGCTGCAAGGACGACTCAGCTATGTTGCAGCTCGAAGTAGATGTCTCCAACTCCATTTCAGCATACCATAAATAAAGAAGAGGAACATTTTCCTGAAGGTCCTGGCCCACCATTTCGAACAAAGAAATATCAAACATCTAAATAATTAAAACAAGTAGAGTATATTAGGAAGAAAATAACAAGCTAGAATAAAACCATCTTTTGAGTCAACATTAAATATGAGAATTAACTCTTGAGAAAGGAAGTGGAAAGAAGAAAGAACCATTCTGTCTAATCCACATTTATTTATTTAAAAAAAAAAAAATGGAAAGTGTTATATGAGTAGGCTACTAAGAGAAGCACTACACTAAAAAAAGCTCCAAACTGGATCTTTTGCTTCTGGAGCTCAGGATCCAATTTATGCGTCCTGCCACAGTAAAAGCTGTGGACTTTTTTTTTTTTTTATATAGTGGAAATTGCTGAGCTGAACACAGAAGCAGAAGCTGGGCCAAGCAGGCACCATGTAAGTACTATGGCAAAGTCTAACCCTTGTTCAGGGTCAATATATCTGTAAACAAATAAAGTGAAGTTCGAAACTGAAACAGAGAAGGCGAATTGCCATCACTAACAACAGAGAGGCAACAAATGTCATATTCTGAACACCAAAAACGATAGGCTTTTTTTTATGATATGGAGAATATTGCAATCAGCAAAACTGGGAACATTGTATTTGTGGGACAGATATCAGTTGAATCGAAAGAAAAAAATTACTTCAATATGACAAGATTAAGACTCTTACCTGTGCAACTCCATCAACAGATAACAATGCCATATCCAATATCTTCCTTCCAAGATCAATATTTCCATGGCTGGCCTCTCTTCGTGCATATATACCGCAAAGTAACAAATCCTTTTGAATAACATGTGACACAAATGTCAGTGATTATCATAGAATTATGAACTTGAAATTGACAGTGACACTCCATTATATGATTGGCACAAACAGAACCAGCAATTTCTAAAAGTTCAACTTCGGCAAATATGAAGCCTGAGGAATGATATATCCATTCAAAATTCTACAGGGCATAAAAGCCTCAAAATTCACAAAAGACTTGTTGTTGTCATTTGTACCCACAAAAGAATAAAATACAATAAAATAATTAGAAATAAAAATCATTGCACAAGTAAACTATGCAATTACAAACATATCAAGTACCTGTCGATCTTTTTTCAGTAGGTTTTTGGCCAAAGCTCGTGAGGCATTGGCTGAAGAAGATGACAAATTCCTTTTAGCTGAAAGTATCTCTTCAGTTACAAGTAGAGCTTCTTCTAATATATCATTACGAGGAAAGACATCAAGCGAAAGCAATATTGCATTCCGCAGAAATTTCATCATTGCAGTGCTTGTTGAAGAATCACTTTTGCTGCCCATCAGGGATTCCAAGCTAAGATGATCTGAAGAAGCTTGAATCTTGTTTACTAGTTCCCAGACACCTCTCAGATCTTTCAAAATATCATCTGGCACAGTCTCCAAGCTTAGAATCCGGTCAAGCCAACTCGATTTGTTCGTAGACGTCCTGAAGGTTAGAAGTCAAAGCAAAAACTGAGCATACGGAAACACCAGAACACCGAGAAACTCATGTATAACTTTTAATGTTATTGCTTCTATAAAGTACAAACATTAAGAGATATGGTGATAATATTCTAAACTAAATTACACGTAAGAGCTGATCTGTCCATCTCTTCACCGTAAGCAATGTATTTGACACGGTTATTCCCAGCAAATTACACCTAACGGGCTAACAATTTTAGAAAATTGAAATATATGTCCAATTGAAAAAATAATAAAAAAATAAACGCCATTGATATTTGAACATCACTAGTTACTTTATTATCACACAAGAACAAACAAAGCAGTGAAATCTATCAAACAGAAGAAAACTGAGATTACCATTGAGAAATTTTACCACCATAGAAGTCAACAAATTGGCACAGCAAGGACAAACGAGCCTCCTCTGATGACAAAGAGAACAAGTAGTCACTGACATCGTCAAACAAGATCACCCTTGAAAGCTGTTCATCACCATCCTGCGCTGGGTTGTCAGGATGAGCAGATTCTGATTTTCAAAGGCCAGCGTCATCATCCAAAGATGAAAAGTCAAATGAAAATGAAGATTAACAAGCAAAAAGAAGTTATCAATAAGATCAGGATAAATATATCAGCAAATGATCCAAAAGGCAACATCAAAGAAAAAGCTAGAGAGTCACAAGTACCAGAACTTTCATAAACAGGCATCCACTGCTCATTGTCCCTTGATAATTCCTCAAGGGACCATTTTTTCCATGTATTGACATCTTTAACCTCGCTATTAGACTCGGCATCTATATCAATTCCTAGTTTTTTTAACAACGATTCAACATCTTCTTGCAATGGAGCATCTTCAGTATCAGGGTGCTCTTCCTCATTTCCATCAGCTAGGGTAGGCCCTATTAAATTATCTAGCTCTTCATTCATTTCACTTTTCATCGATAAAGGGTCAAACCAACCACTCCAGCCTCCTACTTCAGCCTCTTGCGAACTTTCCGGCATAATCACATTCTTCCTGTTCTCCTCATCTTTTGCTAACCATTTAGACCACCCAGCTGCACCCTCTTCTCCAATCCTTGCACCACCACTATTCCAGAAGTGCTCAAAGAGCCTTTTCTTACTATATGGTGTGAGAAGTAAGGTTGGGCACAACAAGCTATACTCTATTTGAGCTTGAAACAACCCAGTTGTTAATTCCCGGTAACCTGTCTGCCACTCGAATCTGCATAGACTCACAAAGATATCCACCAAACCAAGTTCTAGCTGAACTAAGGAAGAATTCGATGAATGGACATCAGCAATTTGACAATCCTGCATATAGATTGAATTGATTAACAGAAAAAAGAACCTGACATCTCGAAAATAAAAAAATGCAACAAGAGAACAAGTAAATGAAGACCTAAAAGTAGAAACAAATTAACTATGGAATCAAATTCAAGAAGCTCAATCAGTAATATGTACAAATAAAATCTCCTTGTAAGTTTGCTTTCGAATTCTTTCACATCCGGATGAGTAGATATATAAAAGGAAATTGTTAAATGTTATATTTGATATATTGATACAAATAAAATGCAAGGCACTAAACTAGACATCCAGTAACCCTTTAAGTGATTAATATCAAGAACAAATACACGATAATTATTCATGCATTGATGGAAAACTAAAAAAGAAGTAGAAACCCAGCGTACATGTTTTTTAGTAGTAGAAAACATGTGAAGAAGTGACTATCAAATAAGACGAAACGGACAATATAAAAGTGAATAATAGGGTCAATATCTGTAAGAATAGATAGAGAAAAAAAAAAAGGAACCTGCCTACAAAGCTTGTCGCAAGACGAAGATAAAGCTTGAATGGCATGAGAATAACTTTTCCTTATTTCAGAGACCTTAAACCGAGAGAACTCGCTTTGGCAGAAAAGCAAATACTCTTTCCATAATCTACAACTATCCAAATGCTGCATCAGTATTTTTTCCCATTTGCCCAAGATATTACCACCAGTGTCCCTGTCATGATAAGATCTCAAAAGACAAAGCATCAGTTCTTCACTATCCGGATTGAGCTCCACAGCCTTCTCAAGTATGCTAATCTTCTTCTCAATTGTCTGCAGGCGAGCAGCTTTTTGTGGCTGAGTACTCGCAATTTTATCCTGAAATTTGTAAATAGTAGTTTTGAAAAAGTTAAGTTTTACCTGAATGAAAGGCCTACGAATAGCAAATAGACTGTTAGAGAGATTGCTACATGTGATACCCAAGGATTGCCTGTACCACCCATGTCATACTGTACCAAGGCCCTACCTGCACGTGGCACAGGATCGTGTCGATATTGTATCTACAAAATGTTTTTTTTTTTTTTTTTTGCATTTTTTGAGATCCTTTTGAGTTTGATGTAAAAGTTTTACAATAGTTTTTTCATACTTAAAATATACAGATCTTGTAAATCTACTAACATTTTGAGGAATTAGTAAGTTCCATTGCATACTATAACCAACTTTTAGTGAAAAAATACAAATAAAAAGATTTTCTTCAATTTCTTTTATCATTTTATATCTAGTGAATTTACCTATGGAAGTGTTTTCCTATAAATTTTCATCCAATTATGACTTTGGTTTTGGTTTCATGCGTATACTTTCGTAACATATATAAAATGATTTTTTGCAGTTTTTAAGATATTTATTACTTTATTCTTACTAAATTGTGGAAGATATAATACATAAAATATTTTTATATCCATTAGAGATATTAAAACAAAAAACTAGGTTTTCTTAAATTTACTAAAAAGCCCGAGCCAATGTGCCAACGTGCTAATGGTGTGCCACTAACACGGGGGCATACCACCGCCGCTATGCCATGCCATGCCGCTATCACAGCGCAAAGGCGGTGCCATTGGCATGGCAATCCTCAGTGATACCTAAATTCATTATAATATGATCATGAAACAATTGATTCTTAATGTACATCTGTATATACATACAAAATTACAAATGTAGCAAACATAAGCCAAAGATCTAGCAAGATGGTGGAAAACGCAACTCTAAACACTAGCTAGTATATACCTGAAATTCTGCAAAGGCCAACCAGACATTTTCATCATGAGGAAAATCTCTGGACTTTTTGTTGAAGTCTCTTGTCTTCCGAATCAATTCATCATCCCATGATGCTTCAAGCTCCCCCTTTGGTATAGACATATCACCACCGTTTTCAGAAGACAAATTCGATCCCAAAGGTATATAATCCTCGGGCACCATTGAAGGCATCTTTTTCTCAATAATTTTCACGTGCTTGAAACCCTTGTTTTTCTCGACAGTTGCATACTTCGCTGAATAGTAGCGACCTCCTGATCTCAGTTTATGGTCTAGTCCATCTTGATCTGCATCTACATCCATGTGCGAAGCTGAAGACCTCCAGCGATAACGAACTTGGAAATTGAGCCCAGAAAGTTCCATAAGACTATGAAGCTTGTAACGAGCAATATCCATTCTGTAGTTTTTACTCTATCATTAGAAAAATCAATTAAGGTTCATCAACATATTACAATGACTAGCGAGCCTGTCTAATTTGGTAAACTAAGAGAGGTTTTTTTCTCAAAGCTCGCACCATTCGCCAAATACTCAAAATAATTAGTAAAGCCAGTCAGTTTCAATTAGTCAAAATAATAGGTTGCGTAAACAATTTTGCAAGAGAAAGATTCAAGCAACTTAGGTGATGACACTGAACATCCATAACATAGAACTTATTCAGTAGAACCAGATGCATACACAATTGACAATATTCACAGAGCTCTGGTGCCACTGAATTAAAGCACAACCATCATCACCAAATTTGCTACTTTTCGACAATAAAAACATCAATTACATGAAGGAAGTAAAAAAGAACTAGGTGTGGAAGTAGAATAAGACACCGATAAAGATAAAATCAATATAATATAGATTTTGAAGGTCATATGCTGTAATAGTTGCAGAAGTAAGTGAAGCTCGAAACAAGAGAAATGTACCTGTAGATGCACCCGAATGCCAAATTATCCCTATCACCACAAGCATCAAAGTAGTAATCTTTCGAGGGTTTCCTCTCAGACCCCGCCCACGCTCGAACCCCCGACTTCCTCGAAGCTCCCTCTCCAACACCCTCCTTCCCCCGCTCTCTTTTCCTCTTCTTCTTCCTCCTCCTCTCCCTCCTCCTAGAGCTCCTCTCCTCTTCCTCCGACGAAGGAGACGGAGAGGAAGGGGAAGGGACTAGATCGTAGGACTTCGCCCGCGCCTCGGCGGCGGCAGAAGGGGCCTCGTCGTCGGAGGAGGAGATCGCCAGCTCCGGGGGAAGCGCAGCGCCGGCGCCGCCGCTCGCCGGGATGGCTGAGACGTCGAAGGTGAAGCTGGGATTGGAGAGCCATTGGACGGCGCCAGAGGAGGAGATGGAGGAGGCGGTGGGGTTAGGGTTTGGAGGGTTCGACGAGAGGGGAAAGAGGGGGAATAACGAAGGGGTCGAGGGTTTCGGGATCGCTTCTCGCTCTCCTCCCCCTTCCTCCGCAGCCATGTTCGGGTTCAGGGACGACGACGACGACGTTTTCGGGCTCGATGGGCTTCGGCGTGGCATTTTAGTCCACCGCTCATGCGAGTGTCACGTGTTGTGCACGTGATTAGAGAGTGGTAAAGCCCACATTGTAGCCGTGGCCCAGCCCAATTGGGCTGCGCGTAACTGGGCCGGATTCGGGGGATCCGACCATGCCCACCTCGAATCCGGCCCAAAATATTTAATAAATTTTGGGTATTTTGTTCGGCCATGTTCAGATTAAAGATAATATATTCAATTGAAATGAAATTTTACGTGAAATATTTTTATTTTCCACGTTGTACTTTAACGGGAACTCAATGGCTTTCGAACTGTAGTTGTTCTCCTTTTTTTATTTATTTTACTTAAAAATTTTCACACCAACACAGAGAAAGTTGAATACAATTCCAATACTTAATTTTTTATTATTTTTCAATCTAATGTTCTTCTACAGTTGGCTTTTTAGAGGCGTGAAGTTATGGACAAATTTAATTTACGGTGAACTAATCAACAAAAGAGTATTTAAGGCCGAAAATAACTCCGCGCTCCTTTCACTTTCGGTGAAGGGAAAATCCACAAACTCAAATAAGGTTCTGATTTGCGATTTTCAAAATCACTATCATAGTTAATAATATAGATAGCTAGAGTTTAGAATCTAAATAATCAACTGCTCTGCTAAAATTTCTATCAAGTTCTCTAATTGTTCACAGCACACAACGAGAAATTTGACAACGAAAAATGTTCTTCGATTTTATAATTTATGATCGTGCTATTGAATCTTGCCAAAGTTGAGAGGAGGCCATGCATGTTTTTGAACAATTACGAGAGAACAATTACGAGAGTACTAAATTGATATATTTTGCAAACTCTTAGTAGTTATATAAAAATATGGATTAGTAAAATACTACAATACGTTATCCTGTGATTCGTAGAATATATTAATTTACTAATTTATGGTTTATAAATTCGAGGAAAAACTTTAAATCCCCCCTTGTGGTTTCGTACTTTCTCACTTTAGTACCCTGTGGCTTAAAGTGTATTAAGTTAGTACCCTGTGGTTTCGCATTTTCTCACTTGAGTACCCTGTGGTTTAATATTTCGTTAAATTATATACAAAAAAAATTTAGATACCCTAACTAGATTTATCGAATATTCATTTTAGTACCTTTTAGTTTTAACTTTGTCACTGATTTAACAAAAAATGCTCTGAAATGAATAATAAAAAGTGAAAAATGAAACCACATGGTACTAATTTGATACAAAAATAAAACCACAGAGTACTAACTTGATACACTTTAAAATGTAGGGTACTAAAGTGAAAAAGTGCGAAACCACAGGGTACAAACTTGATACACTTTAAACCATAGGGTACTAAAGCGAGAAAGTGTGAAACTACAGGGGGTATTTGAAGCTTTCCCTAAATTTTATCACTTTGGCATCCTACTTAATGATATATCTTAACAGTAAGATTGATAAAAGTAAAACTATATATTGCATAGTAAAGTAATTAAAACACTTCAAACTGTAGGGTATTAAACTAAAAATGTGCTAAACCACATGAGAGCAAATTGAAGTTATCTTCTTCTTTCTTTTTTTATGATATACCATCCGAATCGATGATTCACTTTACTTTGTGGGGTGTAAAAAATGGCAAGTATTTATAAATCAAATTTCACAATTTAACTAATGGTTATTAGGTTTCACAATTACCAATTTTAATGGCTAATGTGAAGCGCTATTTGATAGATATAGGTTTCACCTTAATCTTCAATTGCATAATAATCTTGTTCTTTTTTTTTTTTTGAGAGAGAGATAGGTAGCTCGCTACCTGCTTCGTTTATTTCATTTAGAAATAAACTTAGCTGGAAATGTGAATCAACTAGGATTCAAACTTGGGTCTTGGATACCAACCATCAAATCCTTTGCCACTTGCATAATAATCTTGTTCTTTGTTTTTAGCAAATGGTTTGATTTTGAATAATTTATTTTCTTTCAGTTAGATAGTAGATGCACTAGAAAAGAAGTTTTCATTTCATTTTAATTTTGTGGTGTTGGCTCAAGCTACCAGAGAATATTACTTTAATATTTTATTTCTAATACTCCCACTTTTTAGTCTCAAACCTTTAACTCTGAAACTATATTAAATAATATAAAATTAATATAGTAATCCGTGCAATGTGGCGAATAGATAATTAGAGAAAAAATAAAAAATTACTACAAAGGAAAAGAAAACAGTAATGAAAGAAACGATAATAAAGGGTGAGATTTATTTTGTTAATGAATAAAGGTATCAGGCAAAGGAAGAGAAAGAGAAACAGTTCGGCCTAATGTAGAAATATANAGAAACGATAATAAAGGGTGAGATTTATTTTGTTAATGAATAAAGGTATCAGGCAAAGGAAGAGAAAGAGAAACAGTTCGGCCTAAAAAAAAAAGGAAATCCGGTTCAGTTCAAACAAAAAAAGAGAAAAATTAAAGCAAGTTCGGGGTGAAGTCCACACTCAAAGTGATCGGATCGGTTCAAGCAAAAAAAGAGAAAATTTCGATTCAAAGATGAAAACATGTGGAGCAGTTGAGTCAATTCGGCACAATGCAATAGGTTGACATGGTTCGGTTCAAACAAAGAAAGAGAAAAATCGGGCTCAGTTCAAATAAAAAAGAAAAAAACATATGGAAGACTTGAGCTGGTTCGGGGGAGGCCATACTCAACAAGAAAAAGAAAATTTTGGTTTGCTTCAAACAAAGAAAAAAATATATATATGAAGGACTTGAACAAGTGGAGCCTACACTAAAAAATGAAGAGAACGTTACACTGTAGCAAATTTAAAAAAAATTTATTTTTTTCTATTACATTAAAGGAGGGTTGGGGGAACCTCAGGTTGACACCTGCCCCAACCCCGCCACTCATTCATCTCTCTCTCTCCTCTCTACTCTCTCCACCACACACACAACACACCGACAACACCATATATATATTATTATATATTATATATATATATATAATATATATATATATATATAATATAGGTAATATATATATAATATAATTTTATTAATAAATTGTAATAACAGCTATTAGTAATAAATTTTGAATATGAAAATTTAAAAGTTTGATACTTTCAAATTTTAAAATTTTAAAATTTAAATTGCTAAATTCTTAATTTTAATTTAACTTATAATATTCCATTAATTTTAATTTAAATTCTAAATTAATATTAATTAATTAATTATAATATAATAATTAAAATTTATAAATACGCTGGACATAATAATTACGTAATAAAATCTAACACTGATAGATATAATTTAAATCACGTAAATATCGTTGTTAATTAAAAAAATAGTATTTAAATTTTAGGAGTAAAAATTTAAGAAAAATAGTGTATCATCTGTGTATATATATATTAATTTTATTAAACAATTTCATTTACAATTTATATTTTGCCTTCTTTTATTGACTTTTAAAATTATTTTGATAGATGTATCTCAAATTCTTTTTATATCTTTATAAAAATAAATTATTAATTAAATTTATTTGCGTATTTATCAATTTATGAACTTTATTTAAATATAGATTTACTATTAAATTATTTTATAACTTTTTTTAATTAATAATTAGACTTATAAATTATATAAAAATATTAAAAAATAAAATTTATTATAAAAATAATTTTATATCCGCAGCATCTGTGCGGTAATTCACTATAATGTATAAAAATAGAGATATAAACAATCATTTATCTCTAAAATTCTAAGCTATTAGAGAACGATATTTTAATATTGCATTGTTCAATATCTGAGCTCGAATTCAATCTACAATCCAACCAGCCAGTCGAAGTTTCTTCCAACTTATTTCCTATGACATAATTTGTTATATCTAATTTTACTCTAATCAAAATTCTATACCTCTATCATTTATTTGGTTGAAGATGCATAAATTGAAAATACAGTAATTATAGTATATGCATTCTTGTTTATTTATTTATATGTAGTAAAACATACTGTAATTATAAATAATTTATTTGGTTGTACGCAGTTGAAAAGTGCATTTCAAAATTTTGCCACTTATAATATATAATATTATAATTATATATATATATATATATAATATATTATTATATTATAATATAGTTATATATATAATAGTAGGACTAATGTGCTATGAGGAGCACATCAAATTTATGATTTTAACTTTCTAACCATTTATCTATTTGATGGATGGTTAGGATAAGAGGAGAAGAGAAATTGAGGAGAAATTTAAAAAAGAGAAATTAAGATACGTAATTTTTCTTTAATTTCTCTTCTCCCTCTTATCCTAACCGGCCCATCAAAATTAATAGACGTTTAGAAGTTAGGAGCACAAGAACTGTTGTGCTCTAGGAGCATAGTAACCCTATCTCTCTCTTCTTTCTCTCTCTTCTATTATATATATATGTCGTGGTGAAATTACCTTTAATATTAAAAAAAAAATTCCCTTCGAAAAAGATTAGGAAGGTAAAATTACTCCCTCCAACTGCTATAATGGGAACTGCGTCTAACTTGAGCATGGTTCAAGCTGCAGTAAGTAAATTTAATGTATCAAATCAAAAAACTAAATTTAAATTTGTTATATGTTACTATTTCAGTATAGTTAAATTATATGCAGTTAACAATTTCTAATGTACCGTTTGGATTAGGTACAAGGGATTTTTGTTTTAATTAAAATTTAAATTTTTAAAATTTAAAATTGTAATCTCAAAATTAAATTTAATTCTAAATTTTAAAGTTTAAATTTTAAATTTGATTATTTTTTTATTTAATTTAATTTGATATTTTTAGTTTAAATTTTAATTTGTATTTATATCTTCAAATTTAATTTGATCTTAATTAAAATTTGATATTTAAAATTTGAAGTTTAAAATTTTAATTTTAATTTCAATTTTAAATTTAAAAGTTTAAAATTTTAAATTTGAATTTAAAATTTAAATTCAATCAATATTATGAGAGGGTAATACCATTATTTTCTATTTATAATTATCAACTATTCTTCTTATTTTAACTATTTATGCAAACGTTACTTCTATTCTCGGAAACAATCAAATTTTCATCAAACAAAAATTGGTCTAGTTTCTCGCTTATACCTTAACTTGTACTATCATGGTATAAACTAGTTCTTACTTATACCTGAACCAAACGAAGCTTTAAGTATTTTTACAACACAGTGATCTTTATTGATTTTTCTTATTTTTAATCAATTTTTTGCTTGTTATTTAAATTTTTCCACAAAACCAAGGACTAGTTCAAATAATAATTTGGTTTGCTTTTATTTCAGTTTTGAACAACTTAGCTTTCATTTTTGGCACATTGAAGATTCCAATTAACGGAGTTGTACTAATGAAAAGCACTATATGCCTACTAACTTTAACCTTATTGTTTGGTTCGAGAATAAGTCGTTTCTTATTTGTTTCCTATACACGTATAATTTTTAAAATAAGAACGAATAAGAGAGATTTTTGTTTTGGCTATGCTATTTTGAAGAATAAAGAGAATATTGGTTTAGCATTGTTAGTGTACAATAGTGAGAATATGATACTTATAAATTTTAAAATTATTTCTTTTAGTTAACAAATGTCCAAATATAATCTCGTAATAACTTAATAATATTAATTATTTAGCTATAAATATTAATAATGTGAAAAGTTAAGTGAATATATTAATTATAAAATAAAAGGTTGCTAAGTTAATTAATAAATTATAAAAATAATGATTTATATTAATTAATTAAGTTACTTAACTATTAATCAATAGATAATGATCAATACATTAGTTAAAATAAATAAATTGTCAATAATATTAATTAGTTAAAAAAAATCCTAAGCTTGTTTCTCCCTAGAAACAAGCTTATTTCTGGGAGGCTTAAAAAGTATTCCCAAAATACCAAGATTGGGGATAAGTTAAACAAAATACTACCTTAAAGGCATTTAAAATGTTCATAAGAATTAAACTACTAGGAATTAGTATTCTAAAATTAAATTCGAACATTGTAGGAATTTTTGTTTGGTTAGTATGTACAGCCCGGGTCCCTTTGAGTTTAAGAGATAGCGGAAAAGCGTCTGAATTTTTTTTTTTTTTTTTTTTTTTTTTTGAAATCCTGACCCCAGAGTATGCAGACCCGCCACAAATACAGAAGATTCCACTTCACACGGACAGAGTCTCCCCTGTATTTGCACGGCGTCGCACAAGTACAACAGTACAAACAGGATACAACCACAAATATATGAATATAGAAATTACCGTACATTCATACATTCACCATTCACATCACAGATATGCATTCAATGTATAAATCCATAGAAAATCTTTTGAAACTGTTCCCTACACAGGAACTTTATTCTTTAAAAACGCTACCACGAGTAGACAACCTTTTTTTTACAAAAATCCAGAATCCACATTTCAAATGTAAATTAACACTGAACCACATAAACCAACTAAACTATTCACTAGCAAATAGAAGGTAAGAAGTAAACCGAATTAACCTGGGTCGAAAGCTCTATCGACGCGTACATCCGTACCTCACGTCGTCCCACTACTCATCGCCCGCGATACCTGAAAAATGGTGGGGAGGTGAAACATGTAAACATGTCTCCCTCCCATGGGTACCGCAAGCCGATGAAGGCGAGGAAGTACTCACCGGATCAGGAAGAGCTAAATAACAACAAGGGTCAGTGGAAATATAGTAGCCACAATAGTAAGTAAAGGGCAGATATACCGAATACAGTAGCAATAAACTGAAAGAAGTAAGAACTAGATGAATAACGGCTACCGCTACTGTAACTGAAACTGAAAGGATACATGAACATCTACTATAGCAGCAAGAAACTATAAAGTAAGAACTGTAAAGTTGCATGCAATGACTGCTGCTATAAACATATGCGTCAACCCGTCAAGAAGTCCAAAAGTACCCAATCTGAAACCAATGCTCTCTTGGTCAGCACCGCAGACCTCAACCAATGCCCTGGAGGTCCGCACCGCAACACCTCCGACATACTACTGCCGCTCTAACATGCATATAACCCCTCTAGGGCTCACGGGTTGTCACCATTAACCACTTTTCGAAAAGAACACTCCTTGCGGTGGATCAGACGCCCAGTGTTCGTGAATGCGACGAGTATCGGGCAATCAATGCAATATGCTCAATGATCAACCGTCGGCAACCGGCCGACAATCCTGCCCACAGGGCTCCACCGACCGTATAGGTCATCGACTGTAAAGAAGCACAAGAAACGACTCAACTCAGGTCAAATAGGATGGAACGACTCTACATCCTCATACTGTATGCAAGTACTGACTAATCAAGTCACTGGGATGGAACAACTCAACATCCTACCAAAAGTATGAAGATACTGATCAATAAGTCAACTGAGTATATAATATAGAACTAGCCGTCGGCCACTAGCCGACAATTCCTACCCGCAGGTAACCCGACCTCAAGGTCAATCAAACGACAAGAATCCAGAACGACAGACTAGGTCACAAGGTCAAGATGACGGATCTGTGAAGACTATAATCATTCCGTCGACAACTAGCCGACAATCCCACTCTCAGGATATACCGACCTCAAGGGTCATCGAAACAACAGAATCAAGGAACCGATCGAGTAGATCAGATTACAGGAACTAGAAATCGACCGACTAGGTCACTAATTTCACAGATGGTCACGGAACCTCTACTATAAACATGATATAAGATATGAAGAACAGCAAGTAGAAGCAACAAGAAAATTTGGTATAAAACTACTCTACTCCTACACAGATACTAATCATTGCAAACAACGAAGTAGAGTAAGATGTAGACGATAGAGGTGCAAAGGCTCATAAGCTACACTAGCATAGTAATAACAGAGAACAGGGATAGAAGAATATCACGAGCGGTGCACCACTGTACGACGTCGGATCGAAGTACCCACCTGTACAACTGTCGGTCTGTCTCCTGACTGCAAAAGACGTCAACCGACTAAGGAGGTCCACTGGGTTAGTGTCTAACCCACAACTAAAAAACACCTAAAAGCATAACCCACAACTATCCACGGAGATCGTTTCCCAATTACCGATTATCTAACTCGCCGGAAGTCCCGAAAACCACACCGGACGCCGTCGGACCACTAAGTGTCCCGAAACTCACCGACTCATGTCACGAGTCACCTGCTGCCCCAAAACACTCCAATTTGGATGTTTTGGCAGTAAACACAAGATCACAACACTACACAACTATCACCGGATGATTGTACGAATCGCGGTTCCGGAAGTGTCTATTTCGACACCGGAACCCAAGTCGCTACACCATCATCACCGAACCCACAATGTGATGATGGTGACCAGCAACAAGGCTCACGGACTACACAAATAGCTACGAAGCATGTCGGAATATTCCCAACCAAACCGCGTTCCGTCGGGGATTTTGCGACCAACGCCGAAAATACATATTACGATCTTCTCAAAGGTCTGGGCCTTGGACAATCAGTCGAGGATCACCCACAGCTCACCCATGCTGCAACAGCGCCACGACAAGTCAAATTGTCATAAAAGCCCATCCGATTCCAAGAAATCACATTATTTCATGTGTTTTTCGGGCTTTTATGGTCCGTCTATGCAAACCAGAGGTCAATCGGTCGATAGACACTACTACAGGTTCGATGTGCGGAGGCCGTGCTCATCCTTTCGGAGCAATTCCGCTACTGTACGGAGCGCACGAGCGGCGCGAAGTTCAGCGAATAAGCCCGCACAGCGCGAAGATCTACCTAAAACCTGCTAACCGGGCATCCCTAATCCTCGCAGAGGTGAGCATCGTGTTCGGCACGAACCAGGATCACCGTGCTCACCTCCTGGGTGTCGGGAGTCGTCGGTTCACCCGAAAGTGACCGGAAAGTGCAATCACAGTGCAGGAAAGCTAAACTAAGCTTACCGGAGCTAGCAGGGACGGGTGGCGGCGGCGCCGACGGCGGCAGCGGCCAGGGGTTGGTTGCGGATAAGGTTCCGAGGTGCCGGGGCTCGCGTCACAGGCACGGAAGGAGCGGCGACGACGATCAATGATTGCCCTAGCACCAAACCCGTGGGAGCACGGGTCCATTCCGGCGGACGGCGAGCTCCGGCCGCGGTGTCTCCGGCGATTGACGGGTGCGGGCGGCCAGGCGGAGCCGGTGCTCACGCCGGCCGGGGCGAGAGGCGGCCGCAGCGGCGCTGGACATCCCGAGCCCGCGCGGTTCACCTCGGGCTCCAAAGGCAGCGGAGCCACGGCGGCGACCGGAGGACGGTCGGGGCGTGCGGGGTCCCCTGGAGCCGGAGGGGAGGAGGACGGCGGGAGTAGTCCCAGGGGCCTGCTGAGTGAGGATGAAAGCCGCACACTCAGCTCGGCCTGGCTCGGTCTGGGAGGCAGCAAGCAGCAGCGGCGGCGATGGCGCTGGCGGGCGGGCGATCAGTCGGGAGGTGCGTGAAGACACGGGCGACAGCCGAGCAAGGTGTCTAGATGGAAAAGTAGCCTCGGTCGGCTCTAACCCGAGAGAAAGAGGTTTGGAGAGGGAGATGGAGAATAGGGAAGAAGAAAGTGGCTGCCCGCGGTGCCCGGCCGAGCAACGGTCCGCGGCGAGCCGAGGGATGCGCTGGCCAGGTCAGCGGTGACAAGGAAGGTGGCTAGGGGTGGCTTAGGTCTAGGTTAGGTTTCATGCTAGAAAACCTAGATACCATAAATAATAAGGTGAACTTTGCAACTAAGTCCACCAACTCAGTTTTTTACTAAGTCTTCACAGCGCGTGTAAAACACGGAACACCCCTCCACGATGCGATTCCACGCGAACGGTTTACAAAAATATCCGCGACTTTTGCGAAATTACCGTTTGCCATCGCCGACCTCTCAGCGAAACTTCGTAATTTCCGGAGATCCGTCAGTCGGATTTTCGATTCCGACGTACCAATTGCGTTCAGCACGTCGGGACACGAATCTGCATTTCGTTTCATCGATTTGACCCCGATTCACGACGAAATCCGTCCGCTCTCAATTTTCAGAAACCACAACATAATACCAATGTAGTAATCTCGCTAAACCTTTAATTCAAATTCAAATTCCAAATTTGGCTCCTACCACCAGTAGGTACTAGAAACGTCTCACTCAACTCTAGGTCACATGCACAGAGTACGAGGAGCTTTAAACTGCACGAATAGCACAGAACAAAAACCCTCTTTTTGATAAAACTCCTTTTTCTCGATAACCGTGCATCAGAATCCGATTCTGTCAGCGCCAGTGGTTCCAGTATAGTCGAGAGGTTCGAAACGAGCTATTGGACCGCTAGGAACGGAGTCCGATACGAGTCAGAAGCCAACTTCACACCGTGGCTTCTCCGGAAAATCGAGTTACTATTCACTTTAAGTGAAACTTGGAAATCCTATAACTTCTCCGTTTTAACTCGATTTCTCCCAAAACTTGACGAGTGCTTTTGTTATTAAATTACACACATAAACATCGTCAACAGAGAGTTTAGTTGCACTGTAAAAATCTCAGTCCTTACATAGTACCTTAAGATATCTTATATTGATACAATCTCAATGTTTGGTTCAACATAAAAATAAATAAGGCATATCAATAAGTTTATCATAATATCCTTATTAATATGGGTTAGTGTTATATGTATTTTACATAGAATATAATAATAATAAATAAATATCAAAATTCAAATTAAGGATGTATTCTAGTTCATTAAAATCAATTTTTCATGAAAAAAAAAATTACCACGAAAGGAGGCGGGTTTTGAATTTTCCACGTTTTGTGGAATTAGGAGATGCTATGAAAATTATATATTTATCTCGAATTAGGTTACCATACTATTAACAGCACTAAGTTATTGATGTTATTAAATTTTTCGCTCTTGGATAAAGGGACGTGCGGTTAGGAAGATAGTAGTCCTTAGGATTGAGTGGATGGTTGGTTAAATAGTATAATCTAACAGATGAAAAAGGTCAAAGGGATAAATCTAATGGCAGAAAGTTTAGTAGCACCAAGCGCTTGGGGATATTGATAGTGGTGTCAACGAGCCGAACACGAGTGAGCTGAGGATGGCTCGTGCTCAGCTTGTTTAATAAATAAGCCGAACACGAGCTGACTCATTAAAGTATTGAACCAAAAAATTCAATTCATATTCAGCTGTTTATTAACGAGTCGAATACCAGCCGAACACGAGCTAGCTCATGAACAACAAGTTAAAAGAATTATAAATGAAGCGTATAGAAAATAAATTTAAGAGATCTTATCTATTTGACTTTAATCTAATAGTTGAAAATTTATATATAAATGATCTTTTTATAATTAAGTTGAATTTTATATTTAGGTTAAGTTAAAAACCAATTATTTATTTATATATATAAGTATAAAATTATATATATATATATATATATATATATATATATATATATATATATATATATATATATATATATATATATATATATATATATATTCGAGTTATTATCGAGCTGAACACGAGCGGACTGACCCGAGCTCATGTTCGGATCATTTATTAAACGAGCAATTCGATCTTGAGCTTATTTTAAGTCGAACACGAACTAACTCGCGAACTGAAGTGCCACCTCTAGATATTGATAGCATAATGGACGGACTCTTATTTCTGCCATGTGAGATTCTCGTCACAAACTAAATATATGAATTCTCAATTTTTAATCTATATTCCTAAAATTGTATAAAATATCGTGAATCATGCTGACCTTCAAAAGCACTCTAGCTTATTGCCTTTTTCTTCAATAGCCAAAAAAAAAAAAAAAAAAAAAAAAAAAAAAAAAAAAAAAAAAAAAAAAGAAGGTATGCAGGATCGTAACTTCAAAGCTGTGGCTTGAAATTAAAGTTTACAAAGTCGGGAATTTAGCCTCAGCTAAGATACCAAACTATCTTTCTCTCTCTTTCTGTGAGATTCCTGATGTTCTGTTGTGGAGGCTTATCGGCAGCTCTGAAGAGTGTCGGGACAAATCCGAGTCACGTTGGCGTCAAATAGACGCAAAACGGACTCCGTGCGGCGCGAGAGTAGCTTATAGCGAAGAAATCTGCAAAACAGTAGATTTTTCTGCTTACTGTACCGGTACAACCAGCACGCTGTACCGGTACAACCAACGCGCACCAACTTATCTGCTCTCCGGTTGGCTCTTGTACCGGTACAGGAGCCCGTGTACCGGTACAAGAGGGTAGGTGTGAGGGTAATTGTGTAAATCTCCATCTCGTTTGTATCTTCTACCAGCTCCCTCTCTACAAAAGTTGCTGTGAACTGAGAGAGAGAGGTTTCCTTGTGCTCTTTCTTCCCCTCTCACTCTCCTGTCCGGTTGAAGGCAAGGAAGAAGCTCGATTGGAAGGTTTGTCGCTGACGTCGTGCCGCGGGACCGTTCGAGCACACTTTTGACGTCGGGGTAGCGCGAGGGAGCCGGGCGAGCGTTGGTTTTCGCCGTTCTTGCTGTCGCATCGGTGCTTGGCGTTGTCGAGGTGGGTAATTCAGCATTTCCATTTGTTTTGGGCAAGTTCTTACTACTTCGAACTCAAGTGATGCTGTTTTGCTGAAATTCATCGTCGACTGTTAGTATTCAGCTCGTACTCAACGCTGGAGCATCGGATTTCGACGAGACTTGGTTCGCTGAATTCAGGACTTCGAGAAGAATCCACGAAGCCCTTACTTGCGGGATTTGGTGAAGGTTAGCTTGGTCGAAACTCTGTTTTACTCTGCTGCTGTGGATTTTGGACTGAATTGAGGATTTTCGATGTTTATAGTTGGAGATAGCTTGATTTCAGGACTTTGACATTTTCAGTCGATCCAGCAGGTTGTTTCGCAGCCGAGGGAGTTCCGTGCTGCCAGGGATTAGCGACCGAGGTGGGTTACATCGGTTTTGATTTCTAAGTTCTAATCGTTGACATGTATAAATTTCGATTTTGGTATAGTATATTTTAGCTCGAATTTATGGATTTTATTATAGATTGCAAATCTGAATTTGGAGTATGTGGTAATAAATTGAGTAGTTTATACATGTTGGATTTGAAATTGGAATTAGAAGAAAACCTGCGTTTTGGACCTGTCACTTGTGTAAATTGCCTGATTTAGCTCTAGAAGCCGTTATGAAATTGTACTGTCGCAGTATCCTCGAGACGAGTACTCCAGATAGTTTAGCATGCATTTACACTCGTGCTGGTACGCCGAGTGGATTTTTATAGGGTCGTTTGGATTGTTTCGAACTTTTGGGCGCCGTTGGGGTTGACGGTGGGCCCGGTTCGCCGTTTTGGCGTCAGATTGTGCCGAGAGCACGTTACTTGTTGGTTATTAGACCAGTTAGAGTCGGTTACTTAGAGTTTGGCTTGACAGAGCCTGATTGAGCTCGACAGAGATACGCTGCATATTCGGTTGGGTAGCGCCCACGAGTGCCACTCCGGAGACGGGTTTTGTGCTTTTGTGTTGGTATCGCTCATGCCGGTTGGACTTGCTCTCCACGGACCAGTTAGTGTGGAGATAGCTGGATAGTTGCAACTGAACCGGGACGGGTGTGTTCACGGTCCCATGGACGGGTATGTTACAGTCCCGATTGGATTGGGTTAGATTGAATATTTTCCTACAGTTGGTTAGCGTAGAGCATGATAGTGTAGTGATTCATAGCGGTAGAGTTCATTCCTGCATTTACTACTACCTTTGCTCCCTACTGTAGACTTAGTGGGTGGACCGATATTGTTTTGGGCGGCACCCACTAAGGACTACTTGTTTTTACAGTAGTTCTCACGCCCAGTTGTTACCCCTGTTTGGTAGAGCCACAGGTTTCGGCTGCTGCGCCTTCTGCGGATCAGGATCGAGGCAAGGGTGTCGCGAGTTAGAGCCCTACCCGCCGAGCAGAGCTAGAGCCACCCTACTGCAGGTAGTTGTTTTATTTTGAGCTTATGTACATAGTACTTAATTCGCCAGTGCGAGTAACTCTATATTTTGATTTTTGAACTATGTATATGAAGCTCAGTTTGTTTAGCTTTTCTTTGCTCGAGCAGTTTTATACTACTGTTTGTAGTATTGTATGTTTACAGATACAGCTGTCACTTCATATACAGGAAAAATTTCTTTGTATACGACGGATTTGTCGGCGTGCCCGAGAAACAAGACATCCGGGGCGTGACACTTTCGCTCCAAATAAATTAAAAAAAAAAAAACAGATTGAATCCGTCCAAACTCTAACCCATATGTTTTGGGTCTATTTATTTTTGTGAATTTCAAAGGTTGAATTTGTGACTTTAAAAATAATCGTTGGCATCAGCGCTTGTTTCAACCTCGAAGTCAGAAGATTATTCGAACTCTCACTTATAATCGTACAAAAAATCGAGTTCTTCCGAACCCCCATCTTAGACTCAAAACTTCGACCCTCCAAATTTTACTCTCGTGTTTTACTAGATAAGTTTGGCCACATACCATTGTGATTACACTACAACAAATTTTACATTTAAGGACGCTTTAAATTATAATTAGCGACGCTTTAAAGCGTCGGGAAAAATAACGCCGACGCTTTTAAAAGCGTCGGATAAAGAGTCGTTAAATAAACATGTCGGGACATATATACCGACGCTTTAACATAGCGTCGGGGAATTTTTTTTCGACTCTTTTTAGAGTCGGTAATGTGTTAAGTGCCGACTCTAAAAAGAGTCGTTAATTTAAACAATTGCCGACACTCCAAAGTGTCGGTATATTAAGAAATACCAACATATTACCGACTCTAAAAAGAGTCGTTAATTTAAACAATTGCCGACACTCCAAAGCATCGGTAAATTATAAAATTCCAACATATTACCAACTCTAAAAGAGTCGTTAATT
This sequence comes from Ananas comosus, assembly GCF_001540865.1. Taxonomy (NCBI): domain Eukaryota; kingdom Viridiplantae; phylum Streptophyta; class Magnoliopsida; order Poales; family Bromeliaceae; genus Ananas; species Ananas comosus. Next base: position 9,978,697 of record NC_033626.1, read on the forward strand.
TAAACAAATACCGACACTCCAAAGCACCGGTAAATTATGAAATATCAAATAAACACGTCAATACGAAAACTTTGTAATAATGAACAAAAATATTAAAATGTTTCAACATTAATAAACTTCAATCAACAATGCTAATCCTAATCAAGAAATCAAAAATTCTCTACTATTGTATAAGCAGGGAATAATAGGAACAAACAAAAATTTCATCACTTTTTTATTCACAATGAATTATTAATCGTATAGCGTATATAGTGTTTTCAGTTTAAACGAATGCCCTCCGGTAATGTATATGTAGCCGTAGACAAAATGTGATGAAAAGAGTTATATGAGCAGAGCTCAACTGCTTTAGGATTCCCACCAAAATAGTATATGTCAGACAATATTCATCCTGCAATAGCAAACAAAAATTAAAGTTAGTACAAATACTCAATTCACCAATCTTATCGTTGTAGATAGAATGTGAGGAAAAAAGAATTTGTGATTAAAGCTCTAGATAGTTAGGTTACGATACAAATAGACGCATATCTTTAATTGTAGGATCATCAAATTTCTTTTCAAAAACTCAAACCCAAAGCTTATTAACAATCTCATAGTGCAAGGTTTAGATAATCAAGCTTAAGGAATAGTACATCAGAGAAGTTTCAGAACCATTAAGAAGAAGCTACACCGACGAATCTGAAATGATGCTAACTGCTGCATGCATTACCGAAAATCTTGTATTATCTATTTACTTTAAAACGCATGAAGAAGGGAATAACAACAAATCAGATACTTTGTTGCTTAATTGGGGCTGTCGGATGAGATATGTTCGTTTCTTAATACTGAAAACAGAGGAACTAATTGAAAAGGAAAAATATTTCGTGCAACAACAAGGTTGGCTTGCATATTGTTTTAAGGAAAATTTTTGTGCTCAATTTCACAAGAACATGCAGAAAAATAAAAATAATACTAATAGCTTCAATATGCACTATCCAAACAATCATTACTCTCGAAAAGGAGGGAAAAAAAATAGACATTAATTAGATGTACCAAGGCTAACATAATCTTTATCAATATTCTAAGCAGAAGCTGAATGTTAGGCAGCACCTACTTGAACTTGCATTAAACTAAAAATAAAGGCAGATTCTCATGTGACTAGGACCACAGCTCCATAAAAGATGTGCTCTCAACAGTATTTGCTCAGGACCCACCTCTTAAATTCTTCTTTAAAAGACAAAGATATTGTAATGCACTCAACGAAAAGAATGGAAGCTCAATTAACTTCTGAAGCATCAATGCAGTAACAATTGACACATAAAATCAGAAAGTTGGGCCAATCAATACACTACAAAGAAGATGTTAGAAAGAAAATCATGTGTAGATTTTCCAAACCCTTGTTGCCCGGTCGAGATGGACCAAAAAATCGCTTCCATTTCTAGAATGTGAAATTAAGAATACTTCACACAAGGAGATTCGTAGATAAATAGAAAGTAATAGATAAAATTAAAAGCTCCTCACATCTCCCTGGAAATGCACTTTCAAAACTACTTACAGATCAAAACTAAATTAGCCATACTTTTATACATACATACATTAACATACATATTCTACGGAAGTTTGTAAGCATGCACCTGATGATGCTCACGTCGTTGGAACGTTGCCCTAGGTAAAATTGTCTGAGAGCCCCTTCAATTAAAAAGAAAAGAATCTTAGAATACTTAATCAAATGCTAGCTTTGTTCAATAAAAATTCATTTACCTCATTGCAGTTTTGAGGCGATTTGAACTAATAGCTGCTTCATATCTTCCAACTGTGATTTATAATTCTTTTGCATCCCTTGTAATTTCTGCTCATAATTTTGCTGCATCTCTAGCAACTTAGAGTCATAGTTACTTTACAATTAGGCCCAAACCTATGAACTTAAGCTGTTAATATAAATGGGTTCCGGCAAAAATACCGTATCATTTAAAAATTTTCTAGACCAGTATTTGAATTTGAATCCTAGCCGAATAGCGAAATCTCAAACCCAAATCCAACCTATTTCTACGTCCGTTAACAGCTAATAAATAATAATCATGAATTTAGAACACTTAATTAGATAAATTTTCTTTTAATTGTATATATACATATGTAGGAGTAAGTAGGAGAAAAAAAACCTTTTGCTATCGGATAATTATCCTGGGAGAGAGTAAACACACTTGGGGCCACAACTTGAATAAGTGTTTTTCTTTTATTAAAACTTAAATAAGCTCACACTTCTCACTAGTTGCTATGACAGGATCACTTCTTGTATATATGCTGAGCTCCACTATAGTTGCTCTCCTATTGTTCTATAGGATTTATCATAATGAGCATCTTTTGAGGAATCTAAAAATATATTATCAGCACTTCCATCTTTAATCCCCTTTTTCGCAGATTTGCCTTGCAAAATCATTCAAACACCCCATCTCATCTACTAATTTATCCTTGTAAATTTCATAATGAATATGCAATTCAAAGATAAAGCTATAGTAAAAGAATAACAAAACCTATTCAGTGTGACATCCATCTAACTTTTATTCCATTAGAAAGTATATATTCTTCAAATTTGCATACACAAAACCTATTACTTTTGAGTGAGCAAACATTTTGCACCAGTTAAATAGTTGTTATTCACTGAATTACCACTTGATGATCATCTCAACTAAGGATTAAAGAATGAATGTGATCTCATCTAGCCATCAAAGCAATAATGCGATTACAGAAAACAAGGGAATGCAATTACAAAAAACCACAAAAGCCTTAATTGTAATTCCAATGCCATTTTACCTAAACTGTAGGGAGCAAAAGCCCTGATAATGGGGAAATTTTGAAACAACCTGCAGGCCAGTTTTCTAAATGTACTAGATAGATAATTTGGTACCATTAGTCAAATATACAGGGACTGCATATGTTTTCCAGTATTTCAATATAGCAGCCTAAAGTTCAAGTACGTATCAGCTGGAACTTGGATCTCTCCCAGTTAATTGATCTGAACTATGAAAACTAATTAAGATGTATAATTATATCCTAGTACTCCTATATATATATATAATAGCAACAGATCTAAACTATGAAATTTTCCAACAGAGGCACAATCAAATAGCAAAAAAATAGATAAAAATACTTAAATTGGCATAAATCCAAACATAATTATTGAAAAAGATAACGATCAACGCACCTAAGGAAGCTTTGAAGCAATGCGATCAAATCCAAGCGACCAAATAGGGAATCGCAGTTTAACTCGATCGGCTCAACAGATCACTTCGAAATTATTCATAAACCGGAGATTCCTATATTTTTCTGAAAATCGAGATTGTATATGAGAGTTACAACATTATTATATTGACAGGAAGTATAAGATATCATTCAACTGACTTGTGACTGTCACAAAGGAGATTAACAGCAATTAGCAAGGACCTCACTAATGAAGAATAGAATCTTACGAAGAAGCTTTAGCTTCCTCGAAGGAATGCAAGAAAGAGCACAAGAGAACAAACAGGACAAAAAATTACTATTGTGTTCAGTATTCACTAACAATCGTTACTATGTTTGGACATCACAAACAGTCTTCGAGATACTTACCTTCTTTTATTAATATTCGGGGTTTTAATCTCTCCAGGTAATATAATCACTATCTAAAGATACCTTGGTTAAAGTCTAGAGACAGGCATACCTCACTCCATCACCAGTTCTGACTAGCATAAACCCTTCACGTTATAATCATGTCATAGAAATCTACTAAAGAGTCTCCTGTTTCTTCTACTTTGTCAAAAAGAAGCTCATTGACATGCTTTAATGCCCTACATAAACATTTGCAGTCTAACCTATTCAAAAACATGTTGATAAGAATCCCTTTTTTTTTCTCTCTGTTTGAATAAAGAGGCCCAGTGTAAGTTCCTGCTTCTGAATAAAGAAGTTAATAAATACCTATCAAGGAGTGTTGACATTTTGTTGTGCTAACATATACATTCTGAACAAGCTTATCTTCTCAAGGTCTCTAAGCAAATAATCACAGATCTGAAATTATTTCCCATGGCCTAGCTGGAATTGCAAAAAGATAGTGGATGGTGCTTCAATTAAAAAACACTGGTAAGGGATTATACCAGTATCGATGGTGATCTCTCTTGATCCGTCGTCCGAATTGGAGCTTAATTTTGCCGAAAACAAGCACAAGAAGCAGCAGAGGAAGAGGAGCGATGTGCCGCAGTTTGGGATTGAGCTTGGATTTGTGAAGAGGACCACCTGTGACAGAGATGTTAACTGGGATACAATCAGAAAAATCTAAATACCTAGCTGAAAATAACAAATCCAGCTACAACACAACCAAGCAAAAATTAAGATATAGAATAAAAATTTACACTCTACAAGTACAATATCCAATCTAACACTATATATAGATCAAATAAGAAGAGGAGATCAAAAAATTATATGAAATTTTCCAACAGAGGCAAATAGCGAAAAAGATAGATACAAATACTTGGGATGAATCCAAACATAATTATTGAAGAATATAATGATCGACGCACCTAAGGAAGCTTTGGAGCAGTGCGATCAAATCCACGCGATCAAATAGGAAAATCGCAGTTTAACTCGATCGGCTCAATCACTTCGAAATCACTCAGATCTTCGAAATTTGATCGCAGCAACAGATCGAAGAGAGGGCGAGGGAGATGAAGAACATTTCGGAGCCCTAAATGATCAATCGGATCTCCGGAGGACATCGAAAAATTAGGGAGAATTAAAAGGAAAAAAAAAAAGAAGAACCACGTAGCTGAGAATTCGATTTGAAACTTTGAACAGGACAACATAGCGAGTAGGATTAACTCTAATTTCGCAAAAATAAATTATACAGATCGCAACAACTTCATTTGGATCAAGAAATAGTAGCAGAAACTCAAGAGCCGTCAAACTAAAAAATCACTAAAATTTTTTCCCAAATTTTAACTTAAAATCCCCAGATTCTTCAGGATCGGCGTTCTTCGCACTCAAAAAGCCTAAAAAAGGACGATAAATTGAGGAAAAAAAGAGCCCAATCATCGAATGAGATTGAGAAACTGAATCGAGAGAAACAAGCGAAATCATATGCAAAATTGAACCTATCAGATCGTCGAATCACTGTGGAATCACCCTCGATTCGAATGGCTTCGCGACATTTGGACGCAGATAGAAAAATCGAACTCTCTCTCTCTCTCTAGTTCGCTTGATCGTTCGCTCTCACTCGATCTCCGAAATAGGAAAATCGCAGTTTTTCGCCTCGATCGAGCGCCGGGTTGATGAAGCTGGGGCGTGCGATGAAGAGGATCGAGCTCCGGGTTGATGAAGTGCGTGGGTTTACATGGGAGTGGAGAGAGAGAGGGCGTGGGTTTACATGGGAGTGGAGAGAGAGAGAGGGCGTGGGTTAATTGATGAAGCTGGGGCGCTGGGTTGATGAAGAGGATCAGACATGTGAACCTCTTCATTGTGAGAGCACTCATGGTTGCTAATTAATTGGAATAATTAAAAAATAATTTAATATTAATTTAATTATTATATTTGTTGAGAGCTTGTAATATTCTCTCGTGTTAAGATCTAAATACTTTTTTAATTATCTTGGATTTTAATTATCTTATTTCTAAATTAAAAAAGCTAACTAAAATTAGCTTCCTGTTAGCCATTTACATTTGTTGAGAGCTTGTAATAATTTAATATTAATGAAGTTCAGACGGAAAAATTTAAAAATAAGCTAATTAAATCATAATTAAAATAATTAAAAAATAATTTAATTACTTACGACGCTTTGGAAGCGTCGTCAAGATACTTGTTTATTGGCGACGCTTAATCATAGCGTCGGCATGTATCAAGTATTAAAGACGCTTGAATAAAGCGTCGTCTAAAAAACGTCGGTAAAAATATATTTTGTTGTAGTGTTACGATCGTATTTGTACTTATAAATAGTTTTCCATGTTGAAATTTCCGAATTGATGATCAATACTTTTAAACAAAATTTTAAAGATTTAAATATTTTAAAGATCAAATTTTATAATTTTTTGATATTATATATTTTACAATCAAAGAGCCTCAAAATTAACATATTTAATGGTCAGTATGGGACGTCCATATCAATTGTGTAGAAAAATTGTAATCGGTTGAATTTTGATAGAAAATTTTATTCACTGTATAGATCAACATTGATAACTCTGATCTTAAATTTAAAAACTTCATCTGTTATTTTTAAGAGATTGTTTGATTTTATCCGTTCATTTTATATCCGTTTTATGAATTTTATTATAAATTAAAAAAAACCATCAAATTTATTTTTTAAATATTTCAAATATTTTAAATTATATATAATGATGTCGATTGTCGATTATAAAGTTTAATCATAAAAAATAATTGGATAAACTTCAAATACCATTTCTATAGTTTCGCACTTTCTCACTTTAGTACCATGTTGTTTAAAGTGTATCAAATTAGCGTCCTGTTGTTTCATTTTTATCTTTTCGCCAGCTTTTTCGTTAATATTTTGTTAAATTATATACAAAAGAACTTCAAATGCCCCACCTAGATTTACCGAATATTTACTTTAGTACTCTTTAGTTTTAACTTTGTCAGTGATCTAACGAAAAAAATTAGTGGAATCAATACTAAAAAAATAAAAATAAAAATAAAATCACGGCGCACTAAATTGATACACTTTAAATCACAGAGTACTAAAGTGAGAAAATTTGAAATCATGAGGGTGGTATTTGAAGTTTTTTCAAAATAATTTATAAATAAAACAAAAGCCTACGTACTTGTAATAGGAGTACACTAATTACCCTACTCCATTTAAGATTTAGGTGGAATATCACTTCCGAACGAAGCACGGTGAAGTGACTTTACGGTCCACGAACCCAAAGTGTGGAGTTTTTGTCTGGACCAGGTCTATGGACCAGACAACTAAATCGGTCAAATGGGACTAGGGGTGGCAATCCAGCTCGCTATTCGCGAGCCAGCTCGTGTTCGGCTCGAAATGAGCTCGAGATCGAAGCGCTGCGTTAGTAAACGAGCGCCGAACACGAGCTGAATTTTTCGACTCATTTAATAAACGAACCGAACATGAGCTGGGGTCAGTTCGCTCGGTGTTCGGCTCGATAACAGCTCGAAATTAATATTTTTAATTTATTATAATTATTTTAATTATATTTATATATATAATATATATTTATATATAATATATATTTTTATTATTTAATTTTTAGCAAAAGAAAAATATAAATGCGGAGCTTAATTATAAAAAGACTCATTTATATGTAAATTTTCAATTATTAGATAAGTTAAGAATAAGAATTTTATAAATTTATTTTTTATATATATTCAATCTAATCATTTTTAACTTATTGTTTGTTGGCCAGCTCGTGAGCCAGTTCATGTTCGGCTCGTTTATTAACGAGCCGAACACGAGCTGAATTTTTTGACTCGATCCTTTAACGAGCCGGCTCATGTTTGGCTCATTTATTTAAACGAGCCGAACACGAGCCGGCCCTAGCTCGCTCGTGTTCAGCTCGTTTACACCCCTAAATGGGACCAGAGAAAATGGCGCATGCGAACAATTTTAGCGCCTAACTTCCGTGTATATTTTGTCCGGTCTACAGGACCAGATCCAGACAGAAATGTATCCGGCCTAACACCAACGAGTTGGTTCGTGCTCCACTTGAACCCTCAACAAAGCAAAGTGCTAGGGATATCCCAAAATGCACCCCTTGTTTTCCCATTACTATGGCAAAATCAGCTTTATCAGATCTAGCGCCTGGAAAAATAATTTCTGCAGAATTAATTTTGATTTGCATAAATAATTTTGGTTAAAAACTATAGAGTATTTAGCGGAGTCTAAAAAAATAAATTTTTAAAAATAATTTTGTAAAGCTGTTTGGTAATTTTTTTTGCTGTTTACAAATAATAGTTTTTAAAATTTTAAAATTTAAAACTTAAAATTTGATTTTAAAATTAGAATTGGATTTTAAGAAGTAGATTTTAACTTCTTTTAACTTTGGATCTCTAAAATTAGAAAATTAATTCTAAAAATTAAAATCGGATTTAAAAAAGGAGCTACCAAGTGCTCTATTAAAAAAAAAAAAAAATTTTGGCTCTAAAATTACTTTCTAAAATTTAGGCTAAACACCTACCTATTTTGAGTTTTGATAATTTGCGAGCATTATTCAAATTTTAAAAGTAACAAAAAATCGTATAAATTATTCATCATTGTTCCAAATAATATCCTCTATAATTGATTTTTTGCCCAAAAAATATGTTTTGTGCGAATTTTTGTTATTTTAAAAAATGGGAAAACTTCAAAAACTCCCATTGTGGTTTTGCATTTTTTCATTTTAGTACCCTGTGGTTTAAAGTGTATCAAGTTAGTACCCTGTGGTTTTGCACTTTCTCACTTTAGTACCTTGTGGTTTAAAGTGTATCAAGTTAGTATTCTGTGATTTTATTTTTGTATCAAGTTAGTACCATATGGTTTTATTTTTATATTAAGTTAGTACCCTGTGGTTTTATTTTTCTCTTAATAAAATATTGAATCACGGGGTACTAAAGCGAGAGAGTGCGAAACATCAGAATACTAACTTGATACACTTTAAACCACAAGGTACTAAACTGAGAACGTGTAAAACCACAGGGTACTAACTTGATACACTTTAAACCACATGGTACTAAAGTAAAAAAAAAAAGAAACCACAAGAGGGGTATTTGAAGTTTTTCCTTACAAAATTTGGACAGTAATATGAAGTACAGTAACCTTAAGATGGGTCTAAGATTTGTTTTTTTTATTTTATTTTATTTTTATTTTTTTATTTTAGTATTAAAACTCCAGAGGCATGATGATAAGTTTAGAACAAATGTTGTTTTGCTACTGTCTTTATTTCTAGCGGCAACATTTTTTATATAGAGTACTTCATAAAAGAAAAAAATTAAATTTTTTGCTGCAACAAAAAATAAAAGACTTAATTACACTCTATTATGTTATACTTTACATATTTTTTTAAAAATTCTTATATCATACTAGTAGTTTTTTTCAAATGTACCACTTAATTATTCTTTTTTTAAAATTTCTATACTAGAAGCAATAAATCTCTAATTTTATATAAAAGCGGTTAAAAATATTGGTTAAAAGTAGTAGAATATATATTTAGGTTATTTTGACATGAAAAAATAATAAAATACATAAAATAAGAAAAAAATAAAAAGCAACTTGATAGAAACTTTTAATGAGTCTATTTATAGAGATTTATGTTACAATTTTTCTTAATAAAATTATTAGATTTTGTCTAAAGCAATAGATGTATAAGCAGTAGTAATATAGAGATCGGTAAGAAAAAATAGTTTAATAACATCTGTGAGAAAAAAAATAGTATAAGTTAGAAATATAAAAATAAATTTATAATATAGTGTAGATATTTATAAAAGAGTCATATTTCAACACACCATGTAAATCTTGACCAATTATTTTTCTAAATAAGTGATTGAGATGTCGTGACCAACTATTAAAGCATAGGTACCATTCTCCATTTATCTATCTGAAGAGTATTTTAATCTTTGCAGAATGTTTTGGTTCATAAAAAAGGTTTTATCCAATTAAGGACATTACAAACTTTTCCAATAGCTAAAACAATAATTAAAATTCAAACTTACATCCAAACCGTAAATTCAATTTGGAAACAACATAAGAAACTTAATTATAAGTCAAATTCAAAATTTCAAATATAAAACACAACTTTAAGATAAAACTTTCAGTTCAAATTCAAAAATTCAATTTAAATCAAAAATTAGAATTTAGCTTTAAAGTTAAAAGTACAATTTAGATTCAAAATTTAAAAGTTTGAATTTAAATTTCAAAATTAAAATTTTACATTACAATACCAAATTCAAAAATTAAATTTAAATTCAATACTTTTTTTGAGTTGGATACTTAATATATTGGGTACTCTCTAATTTGGTAAGTGAACAAATTAAATAAAAAAAATTAAAATTTGTAGGGCACTAACAAATTTGGTATATAATACTAATCCTTTTCCAATATTGTGGTGTTAACTAATCTAAACTGGTAACATGTTTAGCAAGTTACATTATGTAAAACCAATCATACCTTTTATTAATTAACAATTAGATTTAATATATATGATGTATTGAATCCATAGTTAGTTAATTCGGATTCAGCAAAAATTCGGTACGGATATAATACGCATAAAATTCATTTTCTAAATTTTAAATTTGTTGAAAAATTCGGCTTAAAAAACGGATTCGGTATAAAATATAAAATATAAGATATAAAATATAAGATAATCTATATTTAAATATAAAAATTATATATTTTTTTATTCATATTTTTAATAATTCGGGAATAATTTGCGAATAATTCGCGAATTTTTCGGCTGGCCCAAAATTCGCGAATAATTCTCGATCTTTGAAAAAAATTTGTAAATGGACCGTTTAATTTGGATTTTCAATAATTCACGAATAATTCGTGAATTAACTAACATAGATTGAATCTTGCTAAAATATAATAATATAATGGTGTGTTTGAAAAAAAATTATATAATATAGTAAATAAAAATAATACTAAAGTACAGTACAGTAAAATATAATTAAGTGGGAAATGAAAACTATATTCCAAGCCTTAAAAAGTAGCTCTTAGGAGAAAAGTGACAAGAATATACCAATGCAATTTTTTTTTTTAATAATATTTATAAATAATAATTTACCAAATAATACTAGTAAGTGGGTACACTTCGGAGTACCCAAAGCAAAACGCATCCTCAAAATTCTATTATTAAGGTTTTTTTTTTTAAATTTTTAATTTTTATATATCCTACCATTTTTGCGCTCTCACCAAACTCCAAGCTCGTACTAAAAATTCATATAAAAAAAGCTCTCTCGCGTCAAAAGGTAGGAGAAAGAGCGCGAGAGAGGGCGAGAGAGCGCGAGAGAGGGCGAAATGGGCGCGATGCGTTTCGTAGCGGCGGCGATGTCACTTTGGATCTGTTTCGGGATCGTCGGAGTCGCATCGGACGCGTCGGATCACCGCTACAACGCGGGCGATCCCGTTCCCCTCTACGCCAACAAGGTCGGCCCCTTTCATAACCCTAGGTAAGTGTTTTTCCCACTTATTTTGGTAATTTTTTGGTTGCATCAAGTGCTTGAGATCCCCCTTTACTAGATCTGTTGATGTGCTCCTCGGATCTGGGGTTTTCGTTTGGTTGTTGTAATTTGGGGTAATTGTAGGAGATCTGGCGAAAAAATCAATATTTTGTTATGATTCTTTTGTTAAAAAGGGATTTTTACAGTAATTTTAGCTGTAGAAGCATCAAACCTGGCAGTTACAGACGACCTGGTGCTCGAAAGTTCAAGTTTGTTGATTCTGAAGTAGTTTGAATTTGCAAAGAAAGTTTTTTTTTTTTTTTTTTCATGGTCTGATGTTGGATTAAAGATATTTTTATTGTTTGTTCAAGTAGGAAGGATTAACATTTTGAATTAGGGTTTTGTTTTAAGGTGCTTATTTTGTCTTCTTTAGCTTTGACTAAGATTGGTGAGGAGATGTGGTAAATTTTAGACTTTTTGATGGTTTATATTGCTTTAACTCAGGCAAATGAGATATTTCGATAGCATTTTGTGTTGCTGCTTTAGAATTTCTTTAGTAGAGAGATACCTTTGAATCTCGAAGTTGGCATTAAGTCTCCTTGTCTAATTATTGCGCTTGTTGCAGCGAGACGTATCGGTACTTCGATCTCCCATTCTGCTCCCCAGGTGTGCTTCTGGACCTTATTTTGTTCGATTTTGTTTTGATGTTTCATTATTTGTAGTTTTATAATCAAGTGAAATTTGTTGACAGAACATCCGAATGAGAAATCAGAAGCTCTCGGCGAAGTCTTAAACGGAGACCGCCTTGTTGACGCTCCCTACAAGCTCGACTTCCGTGTGGACCTCGATTCCAAGTTGGTATGCAAGAAGAAGCTCACTAAAGAAGATGTAGCCATGTTCAGAAGTGCGGTCACCAAGGACTACTACTTCCAAATGTACTATGATGACCTGCCGTTATGGGGATTTCTTGGGAAGGTCAGTAGGGAGGGAAAAACCGACCCTAGCGAGTATAAGTACTATCTTTTCAAGCATATCCACTTTGATATCCTCTATAACAATGATCGGGTGATCGAGATCAACGCCAACGCTGATCCCAATGCTTTGGAGGATATCACCGAGGATAAGGATATTGAGGTCGAGTTCTTGTACTCGGTGAAGTGGAAGGAGACGAATACGCCCTTTGAGAAGAGGATGGAGAAGTACTCGCAGTCTTCCTCGCTACCACACCACTTGGAGGTCCATTGGTTCTCGATAATAAACTCATGCGTCACGGTTCTGTTACTGACAGGATTCCTCGCCACGATTCTCATGCGGGTTTTGAAGAATGATTTTGTCAAGTAAGAATTCTCTTCGTTGTCCTGAAAATTGATCTTGATCTCGTATTGGAATGCAGTAGTCCCAACAGTAATATTATAGCGATAACTGTGGAACAATTACTTGATGAATTACTTTGTCTGCTTTTGATTCTTCACATTTTATCTCAGTCAGCAACGCTCATATGTTCGCAAAAATTTACTAAGCTTCAGGTACTTGAACATTGAACCATTCGTATAGTGTGATGGGTGATGGCTTGAATTACTCTTGAGGCAAACACCGAGTTTGCTTATTTATGGCATCTAATCTTATCTTGTGGCAATATGAGTCGATTTATTATGTAAGAGAGAGGATTTTGTTTTTCCTGAAATAACTGCCTATTTAACATTACTAAATTACTTACATAAGAACGCCGAGTCTGCTTATTTATGGCATCTAGTCTTATCTTGTGGCAATATGAATCGATTTGTTATGTAAGAGAGAGGATTTTGTTTTTCCTGAAGTAACTGCCTATTTAGCATAACTAAATGACTTAGGTAAGAGAGAAATGTCTTAGGTTTTTTCGTGCTGTTCTTTTGAAATTTGATGTCTAATTTAGAAGCAGACTTTTGGAACTGCCACATATTTTTAGATCTACTTTTGTTGGTGGCGAAGTCATCTGCTTTGAGTGAAATTTATATTGTTTGTTTGTCTTCTTTATGTTTTTTTTTTTTGATCAACACATGCTTTTAGTTACTTGTACAGGTGAATTTTTATTCACATTCCCTTCATTTTTCCTATAATGCTACAGGTACGCTCACGATGAGGAATCCGCAGAAGATCAAGAAGAGACTGGATGGAAATATATACATGGAGATGTCTTCAGATATCCGAAGAACAAATCGCTCTTCGCTGCTTGCATTGGATCTGGCACTCAGCTATTTGCTCTGTAAGCTTCTTGGACTTTTTTTTTTACTGTATATAATATGGAAATATTGATCTCTGCATATATTGGCACAGAATGCTTTCTCAAAATATGCTTTGTTGTCACTGGTCTTTCTTACATTGCCTTTTTTCATTGCAGCACAATTTTCATCTTTCTTTTAGCTTTAGTTGGCGTGTTCTACCCATACAACCGAGGAGCTCTTTTTACTGCGTTGGTTGTAATATATGCACTTACATCTGGCATTGCTGGTTATGTTGCAACCAATTTCTATTGTCAACTTGAAGGAACAAATTGGGTGCGTGCTTACTCCACTTAAATCTACTGTTAATGATTTAGGATCCATTTGGCCTAGATGGAGCTTCTACAGAAGTGAATTGTTTGAACAATTAAATGTCAATTTGTTCAGTAAATTTCCTCAAAAGTCTTCTGCTGCAGCAACAAAGAAAAAATTGGAGTTTTTGCTTTTGGGGTCCAGAAGCTCATTTTTGCTTTTATGCAGAGCAAAAGCTCTGGATATTTTTGTTTGCTGAATGCTTGGGATGCTGCTCCTGGAAGTAGAAGTAGATAGTCTATTTTAAAAACCAGGCCTAACATATTACTTACATTGTTTCTTTGTCATGCAACTTGTATCACTGTTTCTTTATTTTTCTCCCTCTCTCTCTTAACACCCTTGTTGTTTTGCAGGTAAGGAATTTGCTTTTGACAGGATTTCTGTTTTGTGGGCCTCTCTTCCTGACATTCAGCTTTCTCAACACTGTCGCCATTGTATACAGTGCTACAGCAGCACTGCCATTTGGCACCATCCTCGTTATTCTCCTCATCTGGGCACTTGTGACTTCTCCTCTGCTTATTCTGGGCGGGATTGCTGGCAAAAACAGCAAGGTGGAATTTCAAGCACCTTGTCGGACAACTAAATATCCTAGAGAGATCCCGCCACTGCCATGGTATCGCACAACTGCTCCACAGATGGTGATGGCTGGTTTTCTTCCGTTTAGTGCTATCTACATCGAGCTTTACTATATATTTGCCAGTGTATGGGGTCACAAGATCTACACTATATACAGCATCCTCTTCATAGTCTTCATCATTCTCCTCATCGTCACTGCCTTCATTACGGTGGCGTTGACCTATTTTCAGCTTGCTGCTGAAGATCATGAATGGTGGTGGAGGTAAGCCATGAATCCAGTTGCAAATATCAAGCTTAGGTGTATAAGTTATTTTGTTTCATTTATTATGTTTTCCCCTAAGTTTTAGTGGCTGGTTACCTTAACTTTTTCCTGGTGTCTCAAGCCTTTAAATGAGTTATTTTGCCTTTTATTATAGACCATGGTACACCACTATATGGAGGCAAACATACAAATAGTAAATTATTAGGACATGTTCCCTGGAGGTTTGCAGTTTACGCATTCCAAAATATAAATTGTTGTCTTTTAGAAAATAATCAGACCATATGACTTGGAGTTTGATAGGTAGTAGTAGTAGGTTAGGTGGTATTGAAACACTAGATTCCAATGGCAAATCTCAAAGTATAAAGTTTTGTTTGTATATCAAACATGCTTGTCAATGACCTAAATTCTCTCTGCAAAATCTTTGACAGTTGTACAGCTTCCTCGACATGTTTCCCATTTACTTACTCTCTAGGAAGGTGATTAAATCTATGGACATCTGAAATTCTGTTTTAGGACAGATGAGAAAGACTTTTTGATAGTTTGAGCTTTTTGTGAGAGTTGAAACAGAATGCATGAATCAGTAGAATGAAATTTGGTACTTCTGTTTGATTGTAATTGTATTGGAAGCGCGATCCCTACAAATATGAGTTTGGAGATGTCCCATAGGTAATTGCAATGAGAATAAGCTTGTTGCCTTTAATTTTTCCTAGTTCTGAATGACATGGCAATTTTGGTGAGTTAATCAAGCGGGCATCAAGATAGAGCTTAATGCATTATCTTCGAGAGAAACAGCTTTCTATAAGATTGTAACTGGCTATATGCTCTAGCTGCCACGCAATCAATGGACAAATTTATACTCAATAGGTGTTTTTAATTTCTTGATAAATTAGGGAGTATTTATTTTTAACCCTTGTCATGTAGATTTTTGATGCATTCTCCTCGTGTTTCTGATTCTCTACTTGTAGAAAGAACCAACTGCTTTTATGCCAGCCATATTTCAACCCTTGAAGTTCCATAGACTTTCCCAATTAATCTGATATTTTATCATTTTATGAGTGAGTGTTAGTTTCATATAGTCAACTTCTTTTTTTATGATTATCTGTATACCTGAGTTTAATGCCCCCTAATGGTCATTATTAGTTTTCTGATAAAAGAAATTAAACTTAGGGCAAAGAGTATTAAGTATCATAGTTGTGATATTATCAATGCAGACTTTGTGATTGTTGTTACATTTCATATACATCATAATCATAATATACGCCCGTTTACTTAAAATAATTTGTAGAAGTGTTATTTTCATATAGCGTCGGGATAGGCACTAGCCTATTAGTTGAAAACCCTCAACTAGCCTCCTACCGAAGCAGAAGTTCAAAGTTGAAGCTTTTGCTTTTGATACGCCCAAAGCTAAACTAAGGTAACTGCCTGTGAAGAAGATATGGGCTTTCTGCTTGTGTTAGGTCTGGCATCTTAAAATAGAGCAACTGTTCTAGAAGCTGGACCAAATGGGCGTTGTGGGCCTGCGTTAACGTTTTGTTTAGAATTTCTTTTTTGTTTACTCAAGGATAGTGGTGATTTGTTGATGGGAAGAACTAGATATGTTTAAATGCAAAAATATCTGCAGTCCACAAAATATCTATAGTTTCTTACTCATTTTCTCTGAATATGACAAATCACCTCATAGGTGGAATGCACCATCGTCAGAAACCATTATTACGAGGGCCTCGCAATGGACTGAAACTTCCATGTTGCCATCACTAAAGAAAATTCTCGTACTACAAAATTTTACCACTTGAAAAACTTGTTCTGACATTAAACTTTTTGGGGCCATATCTGAGTCCTCAATGTAGCAGCATTGCCGTGTTTTACGGATGTGTAAAGATTTATAATTGTGATTTAAAACTGTAGTGCTGGCTCTGTTGCAGGTCATTCCTCTGTGGTGGATCAACAGGCTTATTCATATACGGTTACTGTTGGTACTACTACTATGCGCGGTCGGACATGTCAGGTTTCATGCAGACCTCTTTCTTTTACGGGTACATGGCCTGCGTCTGCTATGGCTTCTTCCTCATGCTCGGGACCATCGGCTTCCGTGCTGCCTTGTTCTTTGTCCGTCACATATATGGATCTATCAAATGCGAATAATCTGTTCCCGTATAATGCCTGGTATTAATCTTATTCTTGTGCTTAATCTAACCTTCTACTATAGCGAGAGAGATAGAGAGAGAGAGAGATAGTATACTTTTCGTAGAAGGTGATTGGAACTCAAAAAGATGCGAAACAACTGATAGAGTTAAAAGGATCAACTTTTTCTTTTGTCGAAAGCCGAAGCTCGTATTGCTGCAATCAAGGGATTTTTTCTGGTTCATTTTTTCTTCTATTTCCTGGGTAACTCTATGGAGAAGTTTGTACCATTACATATACCTGCATAATTTTAGGTTGTTGTATGTTCCTTCACACCTTAAATTGACAGTGGAAATCAACATCACCTTTTAAGTTGGGGGTTGTGAACTCATATTGACTTGTTTTATAATTTTTTCTAAAACTAAATCAGCCATGTAAACTGGCAAAATAATCTATTTACTTATATGCATTTTTTTTTTAAATTTAAATTTTCGAATTTTGATTGATACTCTCCATTGCCAGGCAAAATCTGTTCGCTTTTTATTTTTTAAAATATATTATTGGTGTGTGTAAAATGACCTGTTGGGTTAACATAACAATTACCTTGTCATGCTTGATTGGATGTCTTTCTACTCAGATTATGTAGTCTTTTGACTCATCTAATGTGTAGAATTTTTTCCTCTCTTTTCTTTTTGTTTTTTTTTGCTTTCTATTCGTATATGTACGATCAATCTAACAACTGTATTTAACTATAGAATCTCAGTGAAATTGCATGGAATGAAATGGAAATAAAAATATGAGAGTTCATACTTATAAAAATTCAAATTATCCATAAAATGAAAAGAGTGAAAAAGAAAAAGATACATTGCACCTATTAAGAAATTACGAGGCTAATGGATCAATTGGCCTAGAAAGGTATACCACAATAAGAAGCTAATTAATTGCACAAAGTTGCAGTAACATATGAAGAAATAAATAGTGCTTTCCACATGAGGGAAAAGACATCATAAGCAGCAAAGCCTTCGAAAGTAGAAGCTTCAACTTGAGGCTTCTGCAAGCAGGATTACGCTTTATAAGCAAGCAATTGTTCGTGTACTGCAGTTTGCAAAAGCTTCGGTAGAGCAAGCCTAAAGCAACTGGACTTACAGGCTCCGGGCCATTTGGTACGCAAAATTGAATATGAATAAGATTAGATAAGATTAGATAAGATGAGAGAGAGAGAGGGAGAGGGAGAGGGCGCAAGTCACAACAACTATATGATTGTCTCGTGGTTTATAATAGAATTCTCGTCTCCAATCCTATCCAATCTCAACCTCTTAGGTGGGAGTTGATGCCCTAATCTCAGCATCATTTTTTGGTTCAATCAAATTCAAAAGTTATGAAAAGCCAAATCTTGGACAACTCCTCTTGATGTCTCTCTCTCTCTCGCGCGCGCGCTTTTACTCCTTCTCCGGCATCTCTCTCCTCTCTTATTCTATTCAATCCAAACAGAACTGTCTGCACAGGGACAGGAGAATTCATCTTTTGACGTCAGTAGGTGTTAAGACTTAAAGAGTGGAACATTCAATTTGTTGGCAAAGGGCTCTTACTTTCGGCCAACAAACCACATGCATCCACTAGCCATTTGGTCCTCAAATCCTATTTTCTGAAACCTTTTTATCTTCTTTTCCTATTGATAATTAAAGGTTCCTAGAACCTATATGGGGACATCTACTGATCTACGCAAGCTTGGGAATAATTTTCTTGTTTCTTTTGTTACACTAATCAGAAAAAAAAAAAAGAAGTGTAAAGGCAACAAATACAAAAAAGAAAAAGCCACTGAATTTAAAGCTTTCTACAATTTCTTAATATGTTTGGCTATTTCCATATATATATATACTTTGTCCACTCTTATTTACTTGTGCATAAACTGAATAATACGTGCGATGCTAATCGGCCAATTTCATTTAATTGTAAGTAAACGGAATTGAAAAGTTACGTAAAACATACTCTTTTATTAGTTTTGGCATTTCCAAACGTGACGAACATTTTTTATACACTCATTGCATTCCATGTGACTCAAGTTCCCATGAAATTTTTGTTTTTGTTTTCCCCTTTTGAGTAGAGACTCAGCTTCCCATACTTTATGGAAAGGATGAGTGCTCTTTCCTTCTTTTTCATTGATAATTTGTTTGATGAACTGTTAAAGCTACAAGAGAGAAATTCCCCTCTCAAAAGTGCAAAGATTGAAAGAGAAGAGATGAGTACAAGTTACTATTATATATACTTAGTGAGAGAAGAATAAATTCAAATTACAAGATGCACGACTACACAATATAGTTTTTAACTGCTAACAGTTATTAAGAACATTTTTTTTTTTTTATCTCTGCACAATATACTAATAGATTATCATACATACATTTCATTTTTTTTTTTAATAAGTGCTTTTGTTGTCTTGTAGCAAAATGGAGGTTTGAGTCTTGGTTTCTTGTTATAGAAACAAGAAACAAGAAAGTACAGCATAAAGCATGGCCAAGAGAATCTAAGTAGAAAATAGCATGCATGTATGCACAAAATGACATTTCAAAGACCAAAAATGTCCCACAATAGAACTGTAATTAGAAGCCATTATATATATATATATATACACACATACATGCAAGTTTACAGAGTTTGGATAGGATCCAAGTCACCAAAATATATAGTACACACCAAGTTACACTAATTGTTTGGAGTAATCCACAAGCTATTACACACTACTTAACTAAAATGGTGGGGTTTAATTACTTTACAAAAAGGAAGAGGGTCATTCCAAAGATCCCATACATATATATTTATATATATATTGTTTGACCTTTTCCAATTCTATAGTTTGAGCCCTCACATGGCTTGTTTTGTGCCTAGCTCCTTCGGGGGCCTCACAAAAAAAGTGCTCTTTGGAAAAGCAGCTCCTAGCTACCAAATAAGCTTTTGGAATATATATATATAGTCCAACTATGGTATTTGTAAAAGCACCAAGCATTTGGTGTTTGTAAATTTTTTACCGTTAGATTTATACCTTTGATCATTTTTATCCGTTAGATTATACTATTCAACCAACCACTCACTCAACCTTAGGGGGCATACATCATCCTAACTGCACATCCCTTAATCCAAGGGTCGAAAACTTACAAGCACCAATAATTTGGTACTTTTAAAAACATAGGAGTTCAATTTTATATATATATATATATATATATATATATATATATATAAAATTGAGCTAGAATACTTTTACAAGTATCACCCCTTTAGTGTTATTAGGTTTTTAGCCCTTGGATCTACTCCTTGATTACTAATAGCCCTTGGATTAAACACTATTCCACCTACCACCACCTACCACCATCATCCTAACCCTACATTTCTCTATCCAAGGGTTAAAAACTCACAAGCACCATCCTCTTGATGCTTTTAGAAGTATTCTAGCTCAACTATATATATATATATATATATAGAGTGAGGCTACTATGCTATCGGAAGCACGGAGCCTTCCGTGCTTCTAGCTCGTTTTCGATGTTGCGACTTTCGAATCGTCGATCGGCTCCGTTAAACTTGATCTAGAGTATTTGGAGTACCTAGAAAATAAATTTTATTATTTTTCGATATCATTTGCCTAGTGATGACATGATCTCAAAATACAACACATTTTAAAGGGTGCCGTATGAGGCCGTTGCAAATTTAAACGGTAGAATATTCAAATCACGTGAAATTTTATAGAAATATTCTTTATACTATATAAAACAGATCACAATTTTGATTAAAATTTTAATGTCATATTATTACAGACATGTTTGTAAGATCTTTTATTTTCACCGTTGATTTAAGTCCTTCTTCACTACACACACCACACACGAAACATAATCAATTTTATTTCTATGTACTAATATGCAACAAATACCTAAAATAGTTTAAACAGAAGCCTCGCACGATGTACGAGGGGAACGCAGACATCTGGGAAAACCTGAAGCTGGAAGCACGGAGCAGGCTCCGTATTCCGATGGCATATGTAGGCCTCACTGCACTAATATAATATATAGGTAGTGAATAGTGATATATATATATATATTCAATATATAATTGATATATATAGAGTAATGGTGTACAGATATTTAGCACATATATATACGTAACGAGTAGGGCTAACGTGGCATTGAGACACAGCAACCCTTATGCTTTAAACTTCTAACGCAGCGACAGCAGTGCACAGTTTGATGTGTAATGAAGAGACGAGAGGCTATAGGTGACAAAAGAAACTTGGGTGTTTCAATTATTCTACCTCCTTTAGAATTCTCTCAATAGTCTCTTCCTCTCTCATTCTAACCACCCCATTCAAACTTGAATGATGGTTAGAATTTTAGGTATCACAATGCTACGCTTTGCTCTAATAGCACACAGTAGGCCCTAACTCTCCGTTCTCTCTCTCTATAAATAATAATAATATATAGTGTATAATATATATAATATACTGTATATATATAATATATATATTACTATATAAGTATATATTATAGTTATGGAAGGTCAGGGCCTGCTGATTGACTCACATCAGGCAGCACTGAGTGCCTCCGTCGCTGCTGATATGTTTCGAGATATGGAGATTATTTCGAATCTATGATGCGTGCTCCGTAGACTATAGTTCTACGCCGATTTGAAGTTTCCTAGGGAAAATAATTTCGATATATTCCGCATATTCATATTACCGTATATCGAAAGATTCAAAAATCTATCCATATTTTTAATGTTAATATCTGGCCGTTTCCATTAACGGTGATAGAATAATCAAATTAGATGAAATGTTTATAGAAAATTTTTATACTATCTACAACAAAGATCTATAGTTTCTATGATCGAGATAAATCTTACGTGCCGGGATATGCCCGCCCGGACTTTTTTATAGGAGTCTCTTTGTATTGCAGCCGTTAAAAATTATGATTTGAATACTTATCGATGCTAGTAAATAATATCCGAAAAATCGCGCTAAAAATTTATTTTCATATAAAACTTTAATATAACCTAAGATCAACGTTTAAACGAAGAAGGGAGACAGGACGGCCATCGATCGTGCGATAGTTCGACAAGTCGCATCCTCGAAAGAATCCGGCTTCGACACGAGGTTCTCTCCGGTACTCGCGTGGAGTAGGCATACAGCATGCCCCGTGGTATCCGTGATAATATGTACATATAATGACTACATATATGTAATAGCATATATGTAATATATACACTTATTATAAGTCATATATATATTATAATATTGTACATAAATATGGTACATAATTCGTAGTTTAAGGTATACGAGGCATAGTGTACTCATTAAATAGTGTATTAAGTTATATAGTTTGCAGTTATAGTTACATAGTATACTTTGGTACATTATAGTATCAGTATAGTACACAATACCCATATAGTTAGCATAAATAGTAGCCATACATATAGACATAATATATACATACATATATTACATGTTAATAGTATGAGAGTACAATGTAGAGCATTTATATATAGACGTATATCATATATGTAAATATATAGATGTATATATCATTATACATATATAAAGTATGTATAGTATATATAATATATATTGTATATATAATTACATATATTATTGTATAGTAGGTTATAATGATAGGTTATTAGCTATAATAGCTTTAATATACCATAGAGGTAGCAGAAAGTAAGCATGCTACTCATTATACGTAATTGGGTGCTTTATGACTCATGTAATTTGTTCAATAGATAGCTTTCGATGATCGACGATCCATTCTCCGTTAATAGATTTAGAGTAGTTATGTGTCGACGTGGCCCCGGCGGGGCAAGAGCTAACGAAGCGCCGCGTGGCCGGGGTCACGTTGCTCTCTATACCCCATTGGGTGTGGGGGCTGTCTAAAAGCGCATAGAGCGTCTAACAGTACTAATAGCAAATGAATAAAATCAATATCAAAAGCATCTTAACAGAGTACAGAGCATATAAATGTCTAACAATGACTGGTACGTCATAGAACAATAAGGATAAAAACTATAAAATCCACTAAATAAGACATGTAATAAGGGGCGGGGGGGGGGGGGGAATGGGAGCGGGGGGACTAAGAGGCAATCGCCAGAATACAAGGCTAAAGAGTGGTACATTATGGGTCTCCGCTACACATGGATGAGCAAAAAATCGTATCTCTCTGCACTGAAAAGGGAAGTAGATAAAGCCACCAGGAGAGTGTAGTCGGGGGGGCGTCCTCGCGCTAGCGTACTGTACGGCTGAGCTCCGGGGGGGGGGGCAGCGGCGCCCGGCCTTGGCGCGCTATCCCGGTGGTGGCCTCGCCGGAGTTCGTGTGACGAAGCTACTGAAAGGATAATATAAAACAGGGTGGAGTAGCTATAAGATGAAACTATCTAAGGATATGAGTTACCAGTGTGGCAATTACTACAGACTTCAGTGAACACCAAAAGGAGGCCAAAGCTACAATAGATTCAGACTATAACTGTTAGGAAAATGAAAGGCAGTAAAATATGTAGCATTACTACAACAAATATCCTACTTATATTAAAATAGATAACGATATGAAAATTAATGAGACCTCAGAAGTGAAAGATTCCTCCACACAGCGTATCAATGAATGTTAACGACGGCAGCAATGAAACTGACAAAATAGAAAATTTCCGTCATAGTTACAATTCTAGTCAAATGAAATCCTAAATAATACTGAGGCTAATGAAAGCGACAAGCCAAAAGACAACATCTGCCATCGTTCGCCATGTCATGATAAGGATACTCAAGTCAAATCTGAGAGACACACCCGAAGCAGTCAAATGACAGCACTGAACCCACCCGTAGGCTTCTGGCCGGCCGAGCATAATGGCACACGTCGTGTATCATCATCCCACCCAATAGAATACCTATCCCTAACGGCAATCACTTCGGCGCCCAATCAGCACGGCCGAATATGAATCGTCTAGATGAGCATCTCCCAGGATCCGCTTGAGGAGGCACATCATCACAACTGTGCGAATGATCACAATGCAAATATCAAACGATCATCCAAGTACCATCAAATTTCTCATGTCTCAGTAACTGTATAATAGGCAAATGTCCTCGTCCAAGTCACTATCTTAATCATATCTCAAATTGAATATATTGAATGTCAATGTGGCCTATTATCAATCCTATGTTGCATATAGTTTAGTAATTCTCCTAAGCCAAGTCTCATTTATGACACTCATGGCTCAACTTCTTCCCAACATGATAATAAGTTCAAGATCATATAATGTCTAATCCAAAATCGAAAGCATAAACTTTATTTCCTTATATCATCTCATAGAGTAATTCATCGTATCATATAACAAAGACACAATTTTTTTCTCTCTACTATATAGAAACTTTCTTATGACATAACATATGAGTTCTAGAGATTCAAAATATTCCATAAATCTACAAACATATATGCCATGAATTTGAAGAAGAATAGAACAATTTAAACACACTTAGGAGGAATTTCCCCGATTCAAGGAAGCCGAAACCCACCGAAAAGAATCGACTTCTTCGTTTCGCCGAACCAAGATATCCACAAGATCCCTAGAACAAGACGGACTCAAACGTGGAAAACCCCTTTTCCCATACCTCAAATGGAAGGTAGACGTGTCTACACAATTAACCTATTTAAAAAGTCAACACATTCAAAATGAGATCAGAAAGCCTCAAATCCAAAAACCCCCCAAATAAACCCTAAATACCAAAATCTAGGTTCATACTAGTACAGACCTAAAATACATGTATTAAAATGGGATTAGTAGAGCTATAACCTCAAGAAAGCTCCAATCCAAGCTCAAAACCAAGTAGTGGTTAGTTTGATCTGTCAACAACCTGAGAAGCTCCACCCGTGAAATGAAAGCCAACCAAAGTGAGAAATAGAAAAGTGATGCTGTCACAATCCTCTATGCAAGCTCTATCACTACTTCTTCTATCTACCCTCTTTTTCTCAACGTCCCTTTCTCTCTCTCTAGAAAGGCAAAATGGTGAAGTGAGAGAATATGATAAGGACGCATGCATACTAAGCCTATCTCTTTAAACAATCCAGCTAGCCTTCTCAAAAATCAATTTATAACACGCCGACTGGGCATTTTCCTAGCCCAAGAGCGGTCTACTCCCAAGCAGATCGTCTCCAATCGCTGCGAAACGAAACCGAAAATCCAGATTCGAGAACCACGTCTCTCCACTGTCGAGGGACCGGTCACTCAATCACACTAGATCGTTGTGCGAACGCGCCGGAACCGTCTCAAGCTGCCAGCGACCGTTGCCTCACGACTCGCCAGAGCACACTGTTCAACTGGAGCAACCCGAGTCTCTCCTTTCCAAGAGAACCGTCCCAGAAGTAAAAACTCTCACGACTCGTCAAAACATCCATCGGTAGATCAAACTTTGAGACCACGTATAATACCATTGACGGCCTGACCCCAAGTGCTGGAACGGGTTCGGAAATACCATCCAAACACTCGAACCATCGCAATTTACAAAGGTCCAGTGCGTTACAATTTGAAACTTCTAGAAAATAAATGTCCAGTAATTTTTCGAAATCAAATAATTCCATTCAAGCATGCATAAAATGAGATGTCAAGATCAAGACACTCTTGAATATAGGATGATCGGATCCTTCAATTTAATATCGAATTATGATTATCTGATATGAATATAATTTTCTATCAAAAATTTAACCTATTTGATTTTCTTTTGCACCTTTAAAACTAGCAAGAATTCAATACCTAGGCCGCGTGCTAAAAATTGTCAATGTTTGTGAGCATTTTGAATGCTGTAAAGGTAAATGATGTTGAACATTTATGAAATTGATTATTTCTAGAAGTTTTGAAATGCTCTAAAAAAAAATAATTTACGTATGGATCCGTCGATTCGTAAAGCTCTAGTCATTGCAAAACTACTTATTGAGTACAGAGCGATCCGTACTCATTAAAAAGGACCAAAAAAGTATAAGTATCGGACTAATCAATATATAATATAAAATATATATATATATATATATATTATATATTATATTATTATATAATATGTTAAAAGTAGTGTGTTGCTAGGTGTTACTATACTTTTAATAGTATAGACTGGTTTTTTGCTTATAAATTTTTGGACCGTAGATAATGGCATATACATTAGAATGATATTGGCCGCTGAAGCGTTAGAGATATAGTGTCTCTCTAGGGCTGACGTGAATGGTTTGGGTTGAATAGTATGAATCTAACGGTAAAATATGGTGAAAGGGAGATATAACGACTGAAAAACTTAATGAAAAAAGAGATTATACTAAACATCAGAGTATGTAGCACGGACACGTCTATCTCTTCTCTACATATATATAATATAATATATAATATATATATATAGATATATATTATATAATAATATACATATAGATATATTATATATATTAGATTAAATAGGCCTCCGTGCTTCTAAGCCGTTTTCGATGATGGAGCTATCAAATCGACAATCTGCTCCGTTAGACTTGATCTAGCATATTTAAAGTATCAAAAAAATAAATTTTGCGATTTTTTGATATTATTTACCTAGCAATCGAAAGGGTTCAAAATTAATATTTTTTAATGATTGATGTATATCGTTTGCAAATTTAGCGGTGTAGAAGTATTCAAATCAGATAAAATTTTAATAGTAAATTTTTGTACTATTTACTACAAGATCAATATCTCTAATCGAAAATTTTATTGTTATATCACCACTTTTTATGAAATTTTTATTTTCAGCCGTTGATTTTGAATCATTTTAATTGCTAGGTAAATAATATCGAAAAACCGCAAAATTCATTGTCTAAATACTTCAAATACATTAAATCAAGTCTAATGGAGCCGATCGTATATTCGGAAGCTCCATCATAAAAAATGGCTTAGGAGCACAGAGACCTCCATACTTCTAATAGCACACAAGACTTACTATATATATATATATATATATAGAACTAAGCTGGAATACTATTAATAGCAAAAATGACTTGGTGCTATTAAGTTTTCTGCTCTTGGATTAAAAGATGTGCGGTTAGGATGATGTAGGCCCCTAGGGTTGAGTGGGTGGTTGGTTGAATAGTATAATCGAATGGATGAAAATGATAAAAGAGGTAAATTTAATGGCAGAAAACTTGATAGCACCAAATGCTTTGTGCTATCGATAGTATCCTAGCCGGACTATATATATATATATATATATATATATAAGTACCAATGACTTGGTACTTTTAAAAGCATAGGAGCTCAATTCTATATGAGTCCGGCTATGGTGCTTGTAAAAGCACCAAGCACTTGGTACTTATAAATTTTTTATCGTTAGATCTACATCTTTAATTATTTTCAACCGTTAGATTATACTATTCAACCAACTACCCACTCAACCCTAGGGGGCCCATATTATCCTAACCGTACATCTCTTAATCTAAGGGCCCAAAACTTATAAGTACCAATGACTTGGTACTTTTAAAAGCATAGGAGCTCAATTCTATATATATATATATATATATATGGAGGCCCCGTCAGCTATAAATATTTTGAGATTGCCCTCTCAACTTTTTCTTTATTTTTTAAAAATTTTATGGAATTAAGTAATTTTAGTCAATTCTATTGATTATATCACTTTTTACCTAATAATTAAAACTAGACTAATTAATCGCTAACAACAAATAGAGCAATTATATTTAATAAAATTTAATTAAAAAAACCAAAGACTAAAGCCTCATTTGGTATAATATTTATTTTTTATTTTTTTAAACACAGATGCTATATAATTTGATGTATTGGAAAAAGAATTTTTTCGACTAAGTAATAGATGATAAGTTATTTAAAAATTTTTTGAAAGTTAAAAAAGAAATTATTTTTAAATTTTAATTTTTTGTTATCAAGAAAGCGGTTTGGATGAAAATGCTGTAATTAATTCACTGTCTACTCCCACACCTTTTGATATATAAAATTCTATTTAGTAACATAAAAAAATAAACGTGATGGGAGACGCGGCCTAAGATGATCTCAATTAAAAAGGAAAAAAAAGTTGAGGGGACTTTTTCAAAACACCGTATTGCTGGGGGGGGGAGTCTCCATATATTTTTACCTAAGCTTTTCATGCAACCTAGCTCCTGTAATGATTTGGGTCTAAATATTACTTAATTTGCTAGAAATGAAACCCCCCACATCCTCCTCGTTAATACATTACTATTTGAACCCATGTACGTACCACAAAGCCATCTTAATTTATGTATATAAGATCCTTTTTTTTTTCTTTTTCCTTTTTTTGCTTTTTTTTTTTTTTTTTTTTCTTTCTCTATNTCTCTCTCTCTCTCTCTCTCTCTCTCTCTCCCTTCTTGTCCAGCTCTTTCATTGTGACATGCTCCCACCCCTCTCTCTCTCTCTCTCTCTCTCTCTCTCTCTCTCTCCCTTCTTGTCCAGCTCTTTCATTGTGACATGCTCCCACCCCTCTCTCTCTCTCTCTCTCTCTCTCTCTCTCTCTCTCCCTTCTTGTCCAGCTCTTTCATTGTGACATGCTCCCACCCCTCTCTCTCTCTCTCTCTCTCTCTCTCTCTCTCTCTCCCTTCTTGTCCAGCTCTTTCATTGTGACATGCTCCCACCCCTCTCTCTCTCTCTCTCTCTCTCTCTCTCTCTCTCTCCCTTCTTGTCCAGCTCTTTCATTGTGACATGCTCCCACCCCTCTCTCTCTCTCTCTCTCTCTCTCTCTCTTTCTCATGAATATGTATACATATGCTTTTCCTACCTCTTTTTGTTTCATTTATTTGTCTTTTCATGTGAAATGATCCACCACCACGAGTGAGGGTGATGGGAGCACATGGATTGATGGCTTATCTAAAAAGAGACTCGCCAACTAACACAATGGAACAGTGCTGTGAGAGAGAGAGAGAGAAAGAGAGTAACAAAGTTTTAGCAAAAGGGTTTCAAAGAGTAGCAAACCTTAATTAATCATCTTTTCACCTTATTAATTGTAGGGAAACTTCAAAAAACTCCATGTGGTTTCGCACTTTTTCATTTTAGTACTCTATGGTTTAAAGGTTATCAAGTTAGTACCCTGTGGTTTCGCACTTTCTCACTTTAGTACTCTGTGGTTTAAAGTGTATTGAGTTAGTACTCTCTGTGGTTTTATTTTTGTATCAAGTTAGTACCCCGTGATTTTATTTTTGTATCAAGTTAGTACCCTGTAGTTTTTAAACCGCAGGGGTACTAAAGTGAGAAAGTGCGAAACCACAGGGTATTAAAGTGAGAAAGTGCGAAACCACAAGCTACTAACGATACACTTTAAACCACACGGTACTAAAGTGAGAAAGTGCAAAACCACAGGATACTAATTTGATACACTTTAAACCACAGGGTACTAAAGTGAGAAAGAGTGAAACTACAATGGAGGTATTTGAAGTTTTCCCTTAATTGTATGATCTTATTATCGACCATACTTATCACAGTTGGCAAAAAATTTGATGATTAGGTTTACTGAAGTCCCAAGTATGGAATCTAGCTAGTTGCTTCACTTTTTTTGCTGAGTTCATTTATAAAGAATAAATGAAGCAAATAACATGAATTAATTTTTTTTTTTTTAACAAAAAAAAGTGTTACGACAAACGCACAAACGGAAACGAAAATGATGAACACGAAATAATCAAACCACAAACAGAAATAAAAAAGAACACATAGATTTACATGGAAAATTCTTTGCAGGAAAAAAATCACGGGCGAGGGAGGAGAGAACTTCACTATCGAACGAAAAAGGAAATACAATGTTTAGAGAGTACAGCCGACCACGATCTCATGCCTCTAGGGCAAAAACAAAAAGGAAACTCTTAAAGAGTTTCGGATCCGATCTGTACTGCGGGGGGCCCCACCCCCCGCACCCCCCGGCAAATGTCAGTGGTGGGCTACGTGCTCTGGCCTGTCAGCACAAGTCCTCCGCTACCCACTACAGACATTTATTTTTCCTTCATAATTTTATTTTTCAATTTGGTCACATTGCGAAACTGTCGGCGAGTCAAAAATCCAAACTTAAGTCGATTATCAATTTCGAGTCACATCTAACAAAAAGAAATGAAGAAGAGAACTGTCTGATCTTATTTTTATCGCATCTCTTTGATATGAGAAGTAAAAGTTAGCTAGGGTTTTGGCAAATGAGAAATTTAAAGCACACTATGAAGAAAATTTTTGAAAAACAAAGTCAGCTAAAAATGTAAATTAAAGAAACTAGGCTTCGAACATAGAACATCGGATATCAATTATGAAGTCCTTAACCAAAGTTTTTAACCAACTAGGCTAGATACAATTGATTTGTTGCTGTGGAGAGAAGTTAAATGAACTTTCTTACCCAAAATTTGAGACTCCATTTTTTTTTTTTTTGAGAGATAGGTAACACGCTAACCGTTTCGTTTGTTTCATTTAGAAATAAACTTAGCTGGAAATGTGAATCAACTAGGATTCGAACTTGGGTCTCGGGTATCAACTACCAAGCCCTTTACCACTTGCTCTAGGAACGGTCAGTGAGACTCCAAATTTTTAATTGAACGAAACGTAAGTGCTGACGAAACTCAAAGCAACTTGAATGCCTTCCAAGTAAAATTTTCCTTCAGTTGCTTGTTTTGATATAATTAACCAATATTCGGAAAGTGAGTTACCAGTACTATTATTTGTTTTGATGAACTTTTTAGTATTGGTGAAACTCATGAGTACTAACAATTAAACTCAACATGGTTTATTTTGGGGTACTAATTATGTAATATTTCTTAATAAAGGATTAGTACAATGTAATGACTTTGGAGCTATAGGCAGTAAAGTTAGTTAATAAGAAAACTTGTCACTTATACTAAAACATATTTTCTTCATCCTCGTTTACGACAATTCAAACATACCCTTATTAACGGAAAAGGTGATAACTAAATCATACCCTTATTATTATTATTTTTTTCAATCTCCTTTATAAACTTTGGAATTTAATAGGCAACTTAATTATAGAGTTGAAAATTTCACGTAAGCACGCCACTTCAGATAAAATATTGAATCTATTGTGAATATTTTTATACCATATGCTACAATTTGTAGACAATATTTATATATATTCCTGAAATTTTCATGTAAGCTTTAATTAGCGTCAAAAGCTAATTAATTTAAAATGTTATTATTGTAATTAATTTATTGTTCGTAATTTTTAACTTAATCAGTCTGTTCTCATATTTCTAGCTAGCTAATTGCGAAAATTTTATCTTAATTAAGTTTGTTGTTCCTAAGGTTTAAAGATTAATTGATTAATTCCTGGTTACTTAAAAAATGAGGCTAATGATAGAAACTATTAATTTCTCTGCCAAGAGGAATTGGACATCCTAAATTACTTATTAGAGAGAGAAAACAAATTGAATTAAAGCAAGGATTCGTATTATTATTAGCATTACCCAATAAACACAACCAAATAGAAGCCAAGAAAAGGCTTATAATTAATTAATGTATGTACCCTCAACAGTAGGCTATTTTTATATGGTCCCATCAACTTACAACTTTTTAATTGAGACATTCTCAATCTTCATCAATCTTTTGAGACTAAGGAATTTAGTTAAATAAATTAAAAATTTATAAAATATGTGATGATTTTATCAAATTGAATAATTTAACTATTTTTAGCATATAAAATTGAAATAATTCACGGTTAACAGCTAATAGAACTCTTAAATAGAATAGCTCAGTATTTTAAAAACCAAAATTTGAAAAAAAAAATCTCAATAAGGAAAAGTTAACCTTGAGGTAAAAATTTCAAAATGCCCTATAATTTTTTTTTTCTTTTTTTTTTTTTTTTATTTTTGCGAGAAAGATAGCATATATGCTACCAAAGTTAGAAACGTGAAGCAATTAGACTTCGAACTTGAAATCTCAGATACCATCCATCAAGCATAAAAAAGTGTTTAGCCAACTATGTTAGGTGGAATCAGTTGAGCAGAGTGTCCATAGTTTTTTTTCTAGAGAAAGACAGTATGCTACCCACTTCGTTCATTTTACAAAAATAAACTCAGTTACAAATATAAAGCAACTAATTTTTGAATTTAGAATATCGAATACTAAACATCAAGTTTTTAGCCAACTGCGTTACGTTCAGTCGGTAGGAGTATTACTCCATAGTTGAGGAGAGTGTCCATACATATATATATTAACAATGACATATTAATCTGGGAACATGAAGGACTTAGGTGCATGAACTGACATGTTTTGGAGAAACTATGACATATTGACATGCACCAATCAAGTGAGCAATAATTATAACCTTTTCCTAAAGGGACCATCCTAGTCTAGAGAAGACAATAACCTAATTATATTGGTGTTTTTAGGGAGAAAGAATATTGTCCCTTGTTCCTATATGACTACAGAACTAGACCATCTCTGACATGCTTCCACCTTCTTGTTTGATTTGATCTCTAATTCTCATCGTAATTAGAATTCGGATATTTGATAAATAAAAATTACTAAAAGAGTTTCTACTTCTAACTTCAGTATAAAGCAGTTTAACAGCTCTTACTTTTCTAAAAAAATAAAGTTTTTAATAGGTTTTCATAATAAATTTATTAATTATCTTTGACTAATATTTTGCAAAATGACATTTTTCACTTACAGAAAACACAAGTTCAATATAATTTAGAGCACACAGATGCATGTATGGAGATATAGCCTTCGAGCGTACCAAAATATTGTCAACTTTAATTTGTCTTTATTTTGTATATAAATACTTCAGATATTCGTCGCGTTAAAATCTAAGTCTTCTAGAGGTCAAAAAAAATTATTTTTAATTTCCACTCTAATTAAATGAATTTTATAATTTTGTGTTCTTGGAATATGGTGACAAGTATCCATCGGATTTTACAAGCAGTCATAGATCGATGTAAAATTTTCGCTCTTTTTTCCTTTTCCTCCTAAAAAGCAAATTAAGGTGCTATTGCCAATACATGAATATTAAAAATTTTAGTACATATATCATCCATAAATAATCTTCAGTTTAATTTACATTATTATAAGTTTCAATTTCATTGCAATTAATACAAATATATTTGTGTCCTTAAAGGATAATTATAATTGTTTAATTTTACGAGTCCATCCAAATTAAACAGGCATGTAATGATAGTTCAGTATCAATAGCATCAAACACCTCCTAAGTTGACCTCTATTTTCTTGCCCCATCGTAAGAGACATGAACAAAGGACGATTCTATATATATATATATACACACACACATGTACTATATATTGTGGAACCAGTTAATTAACTTAATTGATTGATTAATACTTGGCCTTAATTCTTTGGTGTCACGTTCAAATATATATGTGGGGGTCATTTCACTTTTGTGCATATCCATCAATTCATCTGCCAAATGGTGGTTTGATAGAACTTGTTCCCTTCTTACACTAATTAATGATAGGTCAAGATCACACATTTCTGATCTGTTTCACACTTGAAACTGAAAAGAATATAAAAAATAACAATTATCTTTTTTTTTTCTTGGAGAGTAATGCTAAGGGTACCCTTAAAAGGCGTTTAAAAATACAGTTGAAAAGTAAGATTTTAAGGTGGTATATGGGTTTAGGAATTTGAATAGTTGGGCGACTACGTACTTTAAATATCTTTGGCCATGTACATGGAGAAGATAAGACAGGTTGAAAGGGAAGAAGCACAAGAACGAAAGGAAATGTTACATGAAGAATCAATAATAAAACAAAAATATTATTAATCAACTCTCAATATCTGATTATATTAACCGAATGCCATATCTATATACAGAGGCATTACGGTACCTAAATCATACTAGACGAAGATAATAAATTTTAATATATCTCTAAACCTAATTAGATTAGAAATAATCAAATAATCGGACTAAAAATAGAAAAAAAAAAATACAGAGCTTTTCAGAAATAGCCTAAAAATGCACAAATGGAGACAGAAACAATTGAATTTGAGCCCTTATAAACTCGATCGAAACAGCTATTCAACGAGTAGATCTCGAAAAGTATTTTTCGAATTGCGGTTGCCCACTGAAATCGAATACTCGAGCTAAAAGTTATGGCCGTTTAAATATTTTTCGTAGTTAAATCGCCTATTTCCAAAAACTTTAATGCTAAATAAGCAGAGCGCATCAGTAAAAAAAAAAAAAAAAAAAAAAAAAATTAAAATAACAAAGGTAAAAATTTCAACCTTTGGTATGGAGGGGTCTCTATTAGACCTGATACCATGTAGTCAAACAGTACATCTGATCGATAGATGATGTCTCAAGAATAATCTGAACATTTGGGACATTCTGATCATGTTATCCATAAGTTGGCGAATCAATGCGTTAAGCCCTCGAATCAAACGGCTTATAACGTCCGACATACGGTGCTTCGAGGCGGTCCATCAGAATGGACGGTCGCAATCGACTCGAATCTGACAAACCTGGTTGGCACATCCAAAATACCACAAGTTGTATGACTACCAGGATACAGACCAACACAAGCTCCAAAACCCTAACCCTAATTGTTTGTGTACGAACACAGTCGATCGAGTCCGATCGATGCTACTTCTACTTGTAATATATGCAGCAACAACAGTTTGTGTCCAAATTTGAACATCTCTGTCGACGATGGCGACGGTCGATCGACAAAGGGGTGTGGGCGTGGCCCAGTTTCAATTGGATGGTCGTGATCCGTTTCGCGACCACAGACAAGAGCCAAGAAAAAAACCGAAGTGAAACAGTACTACATTGTGGTCCTGATGCTTGGAAGATACCAGTTTTCGCCCACTTCGGAGAGAAACACATCCAAATAAACTGTTTGTGATCTGTAAAAGATATTATGTATACATTACATATTGATTTGTTAATATATTAACCTATATAATGTTACAATATACGTACGTTAAAGGCTTTTAACTGAGTGATGCATGCATACACTCTAAAAATATCATTCTAAAATTAAGAAAACCAAAGTATTTTTCTTAATATTATGCTTTAAATAAATCTTTATTTTTAATTAGACGTAGTCGTTTCATGTAAATATATAAACTATTTTGAATATTGATTTTTACAATTTTTTTTTTTACTTAAAATTTTTATAATAATAATCTTAAAGGAGATAGCATGCTAAATCTTTTGTATAGTGTGGCGAGCATCTAAACGAACTTGGCTCACAGCTGATGTGGTAGGCCCGGTCCACCAAGTAGTATGCGACCCAGTGAGCCCATTGAGGCCCAGCCTGTTATCTAATAAGGTGGTGGGGCCCAGCGCATCACCCGGTGTGCCAACTAGAACCACCCCAAAGTGGTGGGCCCCACTTTGCCGCCCACTCAAGAAAAGCTCTGACACCGCCACGTGTATCCCAGGCTTCGTTTTGGCCTTACGTGGGCAAATGGGACAAACCCGGTCTACGGGGTTTCGAACACTGAAAAAGGCGACGAATTATAAAAGCGTGGACCCGGTTCACCATATTAGCCAAGAACCAGAACGTAATATTCGATCATGGAGCTCTTATTATTATAATATTTAAAACATTTAAAGGTACGGGATGTGACCTGTAACTCCTTAATATTCCTCTTATTAAAAGATAAACGTTTTTAAGAAATTAACGCATATTTACGTATTAATTAACTAGTCCCAAAAATTAATATTATGCTTAATTATTAGGTACGCGCGAAATAGGTTGTAGACCTTTACAAGTTTTTAGAACACATCAAATGAATTGAATATATCGAGTAAGAAAACATATATTTTCTCCCTTAGCATAAATAATTAATGATATCATATGCTATAATTATTGAATATAAATATTACAAATACTATTCTCTAATAATTGAAACTATTAAAAATAAATAATTATTTAAAATAACTTAATATGATGTCAGATGAAAATCTCGAGTTGAATACGAATATGAAAAAAAAAAAAAAAAAAACCATTTTCTGACACAGCTACGAATGGAATCTAAACCCACCAATATAGTTAAGTGGAACCTAGACTAAGCATTAGAAATTATCAATTTGAGAACATTTGAATACTAGACAGCTAACATCATAAAATCATGAAAAAACTTTAAATATCATTTATGTGGTTTCACTCGTTCTCATTTCATTACCTTGTGATTTAAAGTATATTAATTTAGTGCGTGTGATTTTATTTTTATCTTTTTATTATCGATTTTATTAATTTTTTTTGTTAAATTAGTGGCAAAGTTAAAACCAAAGGGTATTAAAATGAATATTTGATAAATCTAAGTGGGATATCTGAAATTTTTTGTACATAATTTAACAAAATATTAACAGAGATGTTGACGAAAAGATAAAAATGAAACCGCAGTACACTAGCTTGATACACTTTAAACCACATAGTACTAAAGTGAGAAAATGCGAAACCACAGGGGTCGTATTTGAAGTTTACCCTAAAATCGGTGGTATTTGAAGTTTACCCTAAAATCATGAAATTTAAAATAGTATAAATCAAGCTTAACGGTACCGATTATCGATTCAGATGGTCCAATCGCCAGAAACAATACGAAAGTAAGCAGAAAGCCTTTTTTTTTAAAAGTATTCTAGCTTAACTTTTGCCATCTCACAAAATTGATTTATTTAATGTATTTTCGTGAAACATGGATCAGAAGCATAACAGAATTGGTGCTTCCAACTTTTTGATTCTTAGATCAACCGCTTTGGCAATTTTTAATTTTTGGATGATCACTCAATTCCAAAGGAACTACTCAATCCTGAAGAAGACCATTATTATCTTGACCCTACAATTCTTGATCCAAGGGCTAAAAGGTCAGAAGCACAAACTTCCTTATATTTTTGATAACATAGTAACTCTACATTATATATATATATATATATATATAGAGTTCGGTTACTATGCTATTAATAGCACGAAGCGCTTGGTGCTACCAAGTTTTCGGCCGTTAGATCTACCCTTTTTATCATTTTCACCCGTTAAATCATACTATTCAACCAACACCCACTCAACCTTAAGGGGCCCATATCATCCTAACCGCACATCTCTTAATCCAATGGCCAAAAACTTGGTAGCACCAATGAGTTGGTGTTATTAATAGTATATTAGCCTAGTTCTATATATATATATATATATATATATATATATATATATATATATATATATATATATATATATATATATAGAGAGAGAGAGGAGAGAGAGAGAAGAGAGAGTAGAGCAGCAGGAGACGAGCTTGTAGAGCAGATGGAGACCAGAGGATGAGAGAGAGAGACACTAGGCGACTATACTATCGGTAGCACGGTAAGGCTCCGTACTTACCAAGTTGTTATTCGAATGATATGGCTTCCAATGAACGACCGGCTCCGTTAGACTTGATCTACACTATTAAAAGTATTTAGAAATAAATTTCATTAATTTTCAATATATTTTTACCTTATCAAAACAAGTAGTCTAAAAATTGAATGTTGAAATAAAAATCTCACAAAAAAATGATGATTAAAAGATTTCAATTCAAGATCAGATATACTGATCTTACTCTAAATACGTGAAAAAAATTTTCTTAGAAATTTTATGCATTCTGGATTGTTTTACACCGTTAAACTCACAAACACAGCCACATCGGCCATTAACATGCGTCAATTTTGAGTCTTTTGGATCACTACGTCAAATGATGTCGAAAAAATCTGCAAATTTAATTATCAAATACTTTCAATAGTGTAGTCAAGTCTAACTGACAAAACCTGATTCATCGATTTGGAAGCCGCCATCATCGAAATACAACTGGATAGCACGGAAGCCCTCGTCGCTACCGAATAGTTATGAGTAGCCGGACATATATATATATATAAAGATAGAGATGAGAGAGAGAGTGACACGTGATCCGAGAGGGTTCCTATGAGAGGATGAGAAGAGAGAATAGGCTGGTATAATTATTGTTAATGACGAAGGTCTCCGTGCCTACAAAGTTGTTTTTCAATGATGCGGCTTTTCAAATCGATGATTCGGCTTTGTCAAATTTTGATCTAACATATTAAAGATTGCGAAACTTAAAATTTATAATTTTTTTATTATGTTGGCTTAGTGATCAAAAGTCTCAAATATGACATTTCAATGGTAAGATGGTGTATGCGTTTAAATTAATACGCGGTTTAAAACAATCTTTAAATCTGATGAAATTTTATAAGAAAATTCCTTTCACTATTTAAAGTAAGATTATATATTCTGATTAATTCAGTCTTTTATTATTACTTTTTATGATTTATTTAGCGTTATTTTAGTGACTACTTGTTTGTAGGTAATTAATGTCAAAAATTATGAAAATTAGTTTTTCTCATATTTCAATGTATGGATCAAGCTTAACGAACGATCAGTCGCATTTGAAGACCGCGATGATTGATAAAACAATGAGTAGCAACGGAGGCCCTCCTACCGGTAGTATGCCAGACCTAGTCTCTCTCTATCTTCTCTCTCTCTCTCTCTCTCTCTTCTCTCATCATTCTCTCTCTTATATATATATATCAAATTATATATATATAGTTTATTATATATATATAGAGCTAGGCTAGTATAACTATCGGTAGCACGGAGTCTTCTCGTGTACAAGTTGTTTCGATGATGCGGTTTTTCAATCGTATGATCGGCTCCGTTAACTTGATCTAT
This sequence comes from Ananas comosus, assembly GCF_001540865.1. Classification (NCBI taxonomy): domain Eukaryota; kingdom Viridiplantae; phylum Streptophyta; class Magnoliopsida; order Poales; family Bromeliaceae; genus Ananas; species Ananas comosus. The sequence continues at coordinate 10,016,988 of NC_033626.1, forward strand.
ATTATTAAAATATTTGCGAAACTAAATTCATTATTTTTCGATAACAATTTGACTATGTGTCAAAAGGTCTCAAAATTGACACCTTTTAATGTTTGATCTGGATTGCGGTTTTGAATTTAACGCGTATATAAATAATTCAAATCTGATGAAATTTCCTAGAACATTTTCTTCCACTATTAGAATAATTTAGTACCTCTGATCTTGAATTCAGCTTCTTATGATCATCATTTTTTATGAGTTTTTATTTTTACACATTTAGTTTTAGACACTGTTTGATAGTGTAAATAACTGTCGAAAAATTTATGAAATTTAGTTGTTCAATACTTTTCAATTTAGTGTAAGATCAGTCTAAATGGAAGCGATCATGATTTGAAGCTGCATCATCGAAACACATTGGTAGCAGGCAGGGCCTCCATGCCTCGGATAGTTATACCAGCATCAGCTCTCTGCTCTCTCTCTCTCTCTCTCTCTCTCTCTCTCTCTCTCTCTTTATATATATATGGCTACCAAGTTGTTTTTCAATGATGCGGCTTTCAAATCGACGATCGGCTCTATTAGACTTGATTTACATTATTGAAAGTATCAGGAAACTAAATTTCATAATTTTTTGATATCAATTACCTATCAAACGAGTAGTCTAAAAATGAACGGCTGAAATAAAAAACTCATAAGAAAATGATGATAAAAGAATTGAATTTAAGATCAGAGATACTGATCTTACTCTAAATAGTGAAAAAAAATTTCTATAAAAATTTCATCAGATTTGGATTGTTTTATACCGTTAAATTCACAATCACATCACATTAACCATTAAAATTGTTAATTTTGAGACCTTTTGATCAGTAGCTATGTAATGTCGAAAAATTATGTAATTTAGTTTTCAAATACTTTCAATAGTATAGATCAAATCTAACGGAGTTGATTGTCGATTTGGAAGCCGTATCATTGAAAACAACTTCGTAGCACAGAGATCTCCGTGCTATCGATAGTATACCACCCTAGCTCTATATATATGTAATTAATATATATAAATTCGGCTACTGTACTATCAATAGCATTACGCATTTAGTGCTACTAAAATTTTTACCTTTCGATCTATTTTTTTAATTATTTTTATCCGTTAAATCATACTATTCAACTAACCACTTTTTCAATTCTAGAAGATCATTATTATTCTAACCTTGTATCTTTTAATTTGTAGACCGAAAACCAATGTAAGCATCAATGACTTTAGGCTATATATATTATTTTATTTGAAGTAGGAGGCTTAATTTGCAATTACGTGGCCTCTCGCACGTGCAACAGCTCAACCGAAGTGGGGAAAGCGTTTCACTTTTTCCCGATCTGCATGATCTTCTAACATGCCTCCACTCGATGCTGTCTCCTTAGTGGGCACGTGCGAGTGTCCCCGGATTCGCACGTGAGCTCGGTGTATGTGGGGGGGTGGGGGGGGTGTTGCGGGGGTGAATAAGATGCATGAGAATACGTATATGTATATATAGATATATAGATATATATCCATCGCATTGGGTGAATGAGAGAGAGGGAAAAAAGAAAAGTGAAAAGAAACAAAAAACCCATACGCATTATAATTACTGAAGCACTTGTCATTTTCTGCATGCAAGGGTAGAGACAAAACTAAGAAGAGAGAGATAAGAGTCAAAGGCCATTTTGATTTCACATTTGAGCCAAAAAAAAATGCAATATTGTGTTGAGTGTATTATGTAATGATTATCTTTTGGGGTGGGTCAATTTGTAGTTTAATTTTTTTTCCTTCTTTTTTATTGAGTTTTCACTTTCTCTTCTACACATCAATAAATGTTTTTTTTTAACTTTTACTTAATTTTATTATATGATTCATCTGTAAAATAGTAATAAATTTTACTTTTCTAATAATTAAGTGTAATTAAACTATTGTAGAATTTTTTGACATGAGGAAAGTATTTCTCAGTAGAAATTAATCTTAATATAAGCTAATAAACATTTAAGGATGTTTTTTTTTATATTTAACGATACTTAAAAGCATTCTAATATAGTCTAGCGTCAGTTAAAGCGTCGGCAACTGGAGAGCCACCACGTATACGCCGACGCTTATGTCAAGTGTCCGTAAAAAATAATATTTTGAAATTTTTGATACTGAAAACTATTAAAAATTAAAAATAATAGTAAAATTTATTATTTAATAAATTGGTTTTATACGATAGAGGGTTTAAACGAAGACGTTTTTTGAAACGTTGGTATTTGCTATATTATAGGGACGTGTGGGGACGCGTTTTTTCAAGCATCGTCTAAAAAGCATTCTTATATTGGATTTATTTTGTAGTGCAAATATTTGTCACACGCGCAAGGAGTCACTACAACAAAAACGGTCTATAGCGACACTTTTAAAAAAGTGCTGCTAGCTAAAATTACCGACACTTTTAAAAAGTGTTGCTATATGTGGGGTCGCTAAGTATATAGTGACAGTTAAAGAGTGTCGCTATAACCTAAAAGAGTGGTGCTAATTCACCAACACTTATTTAAGCATTTAGCAACCGCCGAAACTCTATCTCGTTGGCTGCGGTGGCAGAGGAGGATGACAGGAAAGGCTCTTTGTCTAGAATTTCAGTGGATTGAGTGAAGAGAGAAGAAAAGATAGTAATTGATTTTTCTTTTTTTTTTTTACTTTTCTATTTGTAATCGGGCCAAATGGACTGGGTGTGGTGGGTTGAGTAGAGTAATTTTTTATTTTTAGTTAGATTGGGCTTTATATTTAGGCATTAATAGATATTTTTTTAAGTTTTAGGATAAATGGGACACTTACTCAAAAGTGTCCCAAACATGTGTCCCTATAACCTAATTCTGTTGTAGTGAGTATTTTACTTGCAACATCTATATATATTCTTAAAAGGGATATAATATATTGTTTTCATTAAAATGTTGAAAATATGATCATCCTAGGTTATTCATAAGGTCGCGTCATTAATACTACTTTGGTCCTAGAACCACTTTGTTGCTTAGAGATGGTTTAATTGGTTAATAAAAGGAATCGAACTACATAGAAAAATATTCAACACAAATGTTAAAAAATAACTTTTTTAATGGGTACACTAGGAAGAATATATAACAATTGAATCGGTTCTAAGGATATATGATATTGCAACTTAGTTAAATTCACCAACTTAAAATCATTAGTAAATATTAAATCGTTACTACTCTCATTATTATTTTGTACGGGATATTCTCATATTTATGTAGGTTTTCAATTTGTTGATTCATGCACATAGTCCGATACATCATGTGAGTTTAATAACATATTATGAGTATAAACCATATAAGATTAATTGCGAAGATATAATCAAGGATAATATAATATTTTAAGTTGAACAATGTTAAAGAAATTATATTCCTATAGTTAATTTGATATTTAGTTATTAGTCCCACATGAAATGCCAATTGAAGAGAAGAGACAAAGCATTTTCCACACCAAAATAAACATATAAGAGAGAGAGAGAGAGACTACTATACTATCTATAGTACCGGAACTCCGGTACTATAGTCTTGTTTTCGATTTTAGTATATTAAAATTAACGATCCATACCGTTAAATATGATTTAGGGTATATGAAGTTTTAGAAATAAAATTTTAGTTTTTTTCGACATCGTTTACTTAGTAAATAAATTATGTCAAAATAAACGGTAGAAATTGAATAATTTTTAAAATTTAGATAGTTTAAAGTATTTTCTATCCAAATTTGAAGAGATTTAGATTCTTCTACACTGTTAAACTCAAAACTTATTATAGTAGCCATTGAAAATTTACAATTTTGAAATGGTTTAATCATAAAGTAAACTATGTCGAAAAAATATAAAATTTTATTTCTAAAAACTTTAAATAGCCTAGATCAGTTTTAACGGTGTGGATCGTTGATTTGAACACCCTAAGATCAAAAACGAGACTATAGTACCGAAACCCCGATATTATAGATAGTATAGGAGACTAACTCTCTCTCTATATATATATATAATTCGTACTCGGAAATTGGAGCTATGGTTTGGTGAAAAAGTGAAACATGATAAGATTTTAAATTATAAAATGCAAATTGAAATAATTTGCTCAGTTTGGTTATCGATTTGATCAAATAATGCAACGACCCCCGGTAGAGATTTTAAGAGCTGCTAAAGAGTTGTTTGGCAGGTAATTAACTACACTAAGGGGCGTGTTTGGTTCACTTCTTTTTTATCATGGAATCGGAATGGGAATGAGTGAATCTGTTTGTGGGTGTTTGGTACGTGAGAGTCCCATTCCGATTTCGATTCCCGAGTGGAATGGGAATCGCTCAATCACCCATTTTTTCAATCCGGCTTAGAAGGCGGGATTGGAAGTTGAATCCTGACGGAATGGATATTTAGTCGGATTAAATTTATTTTTTTTAATTTTTTTTAATTAAAATATGAGTTAAAATTTAAAAATTAAATATATAATTTTAAATTTTAATTTGAACTTAAATTAAAAATTAAAATTTAATTAAGTATTTCGAATCTAACTTATGAATTTGAATTTAAATTAAATTTTAATTTATATAAAGTTCATTCAAATTTTATTTCAAACTTAAATTAAATTTATGAATTCAAATTCAAATTAAAATTATAATTTTAAGTTTGAATTTGAATAAATCAAAATTTAGTTTCGTATTTTGAATTATCCACTCAACTTCAAAGTTTAATTTTTTAAAAAAAATAGATTTAAAATTTTGACACTATTTCAAAATTTTGATGTAAATTTTTAATATTTAATATTTAATTTGAATTTAAATTACTATATTATAAAGATAATGTTAGTATATTAATTTGATTATATTTTTATATCCATCTGAACCAAACACCGACAATGGAAATGATTTATTCCGATTCCGATTCAAGTGATAAGCCAAATAGAATTAGGTAATGAGTCATTCTGATTCTGATTCCAGCTTATTTTGATTCCGATTTCGATTCCAACTCCGACTTCGAACCAAACACGCCCTAATTGTAGGTTCAACTGCATAAGAACCTAAAGATTTGTGATTTTAAATTTAGATTGAATGAATATCAAATTTAAAATTCTATTCAGATTTTAATTTTTAAATTTTAATTTTAAAGTCAAATTCAAATTTTAAAATAAAACCCAGTAAAAGGAATTATTATTTGCAAATAGCATTTTTTTTTTTGCCAAATAGCTTTTTAAAATTATTTCAGAAAAATCACTTTCTTGCTGGACTCAGCCAAATGCTTTACAATTTTTAGCCAAAATTAAATTTCAAAATCAAAATTAATTCTAAAAAAATTACTTTTTCAGAATCTAGTCCAAACAACTCTCATGCGATCACTCACCACTTGCGTAGAAAGACATTGTTTCTCCATTCTAGGGTTAACTTATTTCACCATTCCAAATATAAATTAAAGTGAGAGGATTACGTAGCTTAATGTGTAATCATCCTATAAAAAAGTTGTAATTACAATACTCCATGAGGTGCACAATTAAATAAAAGAGTTGCAACTACAAAATTATCTGGATTATAGATAAAATGAGAGAAAAGATAAAAAAAAAAAATCAGTACAAAAAAATGATTTTACGTAGTTCGAATTGAAACTTGATGGTGGAAAAAGGAGAGAAAAATATGAGAAAGCTATTTTCCTTTTTCTTTTCCATCATTCATACAAAACAATGGAGAGAAAAGTTATAACTTCTCTCTCTCTCCCTTTCTCTCCCTTTTCATATTTAATTTAACTGTGTCTACGCTTTTGTTTGTTTGTTTGTTTGTTTTTTTTTTTTTTTTGAGAGATAGGTAGCACATTACCCGCTTCGTTTATTTCATTTAGAAATTAACATAGCTAGAAATGTGAATCAACTAGGATTCGAACTTGGGTCTCGGATAGCGACCACAAAGTCCTTTGCCACTTGCTCTAGAGACAGTCGGTGTGTCTACGCTTTTGTTTATAGTATATTTTTCAACCGCACGCAACCAAATTTTCTCTAAATATATTATTGGTTGGTCGCTTTGGGTCCACTAAACTGTGTTAGGGACAAAAGAGGGATAAGCTAATTAAGAGAAAGTTCTTAAGAACTTCCTAATAAAAGTCATTGAACAACCTGTACACACTTTTCCCTTCATTTTAAAATTTACTGCGCCTGAAAGCGCTTTTCCCAAAAGCTGCTGCTCTCTCTCCGAATCCTGCCGCATTTGTAATTTAAAAACCAATACAAGTTCCCTTTGAATAAGAGCACCTATTCAAAATAAGGCCACAATTGGCATCATTTGGTGTAATTGTTTGTTGCCTTGTGTTTCTTCAGTAAGCACAAATTAAAACTTAGTTCTTAGAGGTGATTAAGGACATTTAGTGGTTTATTTAAATATATATTAATGTTATAATATTTCTTAAATAATAGCAAACCTAGAATAATTAAACATTGTGCTAGTTTTTTTTTTTTTTTTTAAAATGATANTTTTTTTTGAAAATGATATATCATGCCAGCTATTTTTAGGATACAGAAATCACAAAATGAATTTTATTAAGAGATCGAGGCGTTTGAAAGGCTACGAGAATGGTCATTAAACCTTTAATATCAAATGGTTAATTAATTGTTTCACATGATACCAGAGCAAAAGGTCCAAATATCAGTGATGATGTTGAATAAATATTAAAAAAAGGTTAAAATTACATACTATTATTTGGCAATTTTTAAACTCTTAAAAGTAATTAATTGTACAATTAATTCAAGAATATATCAAAAGAGGTAAGATACAATACTTTCATTCATCATTATTTTTGTGACTATTTTCATGCCTAAACTACTCCGCCAATAATTAATATCTTCAAATGTGAGACTATTAATTAAGATATGATAAATTTAATTATTGGCACTTAAACTAGCTCATGATATTATAAAAATCCCCCCCTTGTAGTTTCTCTATTTTCTCTTATGCTTGGTGGGTCCATTCATTGCATTTTGTGAAAATAAGGTACTAGAAGAAGAGACCTAGCTAAAGCAAGAAACATGTTGCCGCAACTAACAAAATAATCATGGCTTAGTATGATAAATAAATATAATATAATAAATAACATAAAGATGGAGAATATCCAAGTCACACAAAGGGAAAAGAGAGATAGAGATAAGAGAAAAAAGTGGTGTCTTAAGAGGAGTAGGATGATGCGAACTAGGATTTTGGCCTAAATTTTTTAGATTCGGCAGCGTGATCGCTTGGAACATATGATTGCCGCCGACTTTAACTTTAATTCATTAATTAATTTCCTTTTATTTTTAAGAGGTTGCATGCATGTGTTGAGATCCCTTTCCCCCCATCATGCACCCATTTCTCCAACCTAATAAAGAAAGCTAATTAAGCAACACAAACATCTAAGCCATGCATGTATCCCATGCGGTCAATTTAGTGCTAGAGTTTTTGAAAAAGCGTGATTCAATCAAACTGAATCCGAGATTATGTTGAAATATTTGGTAATTCTTACAAGACTAAATTATGGAAAACCTTCTTATAAATACTTATTTTTTTACTTTCCGTCCTTAGCTTTTAAAAATCTATATTTTACTTTCTTAACATTTCAAGTTATTGCATTTAGCCCATCTCCGTGAGGGCTCCGTCACTATTCCGTTCATTTTTTAAAATTTATACCGATAATGTCCTTCAAAATGACATAAGAATATTAAAAAAATATTTTATTCCTTATATAAGAAGAATGAGCAATTTAGTCATTTTGTTCTCTCAATTAATGTTGTACCTCCCGAAAATATTTTTGAAATTTTAAGAAGACAAAATGTAGGTTCTTGAGAAAGTGAAAAAGCGGGTATTTACATAGAGGGTTTCTATAATTTAGCCTTTTTACAATTGGCGTAAGCGTCCCATTTCAGCAAACAGCCGCAATTCAAAAAACACTTTTTGAGATCAACATGTCAAATAGCAAAGCAGTTCCGGCTGAATTTGGGATCAAAATTTAATTGCTTCGGCCTCCATTTTTGCATTCTTAAATTATTTTAAAATTTATTATATTTTTTTTATTTTGAGTTCGACTATTTGATTATTTCTGATTGAATTAGATTTAGAGAAATATTAGTATTTATTATCTTCGTTTATAGTAGAGTTTAGGTATAGACACTATATATAGATGTCGCATTTGGTTAACGTAATTAGTTTGTAGAGTTGATCAATAATATTTTCGTCTTCGTCGAAGAATTGATTTTTCGTGTATCTCTCTTTTTTCGTTCTTATGCTTCTTCCCTCTCAATAGGATTCATGCCTATGCCAGCATGTTTGGAATATTATTGTAATTTAAGAGTGGAATGTGGAGTTTCGGCTTAAGTACTTCTGTTGTTTGTTTCAACATAATTAAGTGCCAGAAAGCAATGTAAGTATGAAATTACATTTTACTCCCACTTTTCTTACTCTTGACTTTGCCACCTGTGGTAGTGAATTCAACTCACTACATCACTTTTTATAAGGGCATGTTTGTTTGGCTAAAAGTGAAGCAACGAAAGTGACATTTTTAGAAAGTGACATCTTATCGGTTGGTTGGTTTGTGAAAGTGAATATAAAAGTCACTTTATAAAAATGAGCTGATAAAGTGAATTATAATTAAGTCTCACTTTTTTGACTTCAGCTCAAAAAATACGAAAGTCACCGAAAGTGAAAAGCTTAGCTAAGGGGTTATATTTGGTTATAACTTTAATCTTTGAACTTATTTTTAAAATTAAATTTCACTTTAAATTAGGATTAAAATCATGATCACATTCTGAATTTTATTTGTAAATTCAAATTCAATATAAATTTTAAATTCAAATTATGACTTTATATTTGAATTTAATTTTTTAATTATTTTATTTTATTTTAATTTGAATTTTAGAATTTAGATTTAAATTTAAATTTTGATTTAAATTTAGATTTAGATTTAAATTTTTAAATTTAAATTTGGAATTAAATTTTATAATTTAAATTTTAAATTTTAAATATTAATTAAATTATTTTTAGCTAAGAACCTCAATATGAACTTTGAATTCAAATTGTTCCAATTATAAATTCAAATTATTGACTGAAATTTAAATTCAAAATTTAAATTTTTAAGTTAAAATTTAAATTCAAATTTGAATTTTTTATTTGCATTTAATTTCAATAATGAGTTTCAGTTTGAACTTTGAATTTGAATTATGAATTCAAATATTCAATTTGAATTGTGGTTTAAACTCAAATTTTAAAATAAATTTAATATCAATTCAAATTGTGAATTCATATTTGAATTCATTAAGATCAAAGAGTAAATTACAAATTATATATTCAAATTTAAATAAATGTTAGAATTTTTAGTTTGAACTTTTATTTTAGAATTTAATTTCAGTTATGAGATTTAAATTCAAATTGTAAATTTAATTTATATATTAAATTTCAATTATAAATTCAACTCAGATTTAAGTTTAATTTAAAATTCGAAATATACTTTTGAATTCTAAATATAAATATAAATATAACTTTTTAATTTAAATTGCTAGCATAAATTGTTTATTTATATTTTCGCCTTATTATATTTAATTTAATAATTAAAATATCAAAACTATAATTTTAATATTTTTACTTTATATTCAATCAAATAATCAAACTGAAAAGTAACTTTTGTAAAAATCACTTTTGCAAAAATGACTTTTTTCACTTCACCCACTTTCGGGCAACCAAACACGCACAAAAAACTACTAAAATACTAATTATCTACCTTAAATTCTTTTGTTTAAAATTTATAACAGGTACTCATAATGCAAAAGAATTACTTATAACATAACTAAATTTCAGTAAAACTCCACTTCCAAACAAGTGACTCTCATCAAAACAACCAATTAAAGGAAAAGTTCAACTCTCAAGAAACTTAAACTTTTATACACTCGAGTTCCATCGATCAACATCAAAGTTTGGCGAGTGGCAAAGGGCTTGGTGGTTGGTATCCGAGACCCAAGTTCGAATCCTAGTTGATTCACATTTTCAGCTAAGTTTATTTCTAAATGAAATAAACGAAACGGGTAGCGTGCTTTACCTATCCCTCAAAAAAACATTAAAGTTTGGCCAATCCTCAAACATACACGGCTGGAATTGGCTTAGAATACTATCGGTAGCCAACTGATTTCGTTGTTATTAATTTATATTCGATAATAGAGCCACCAAATTAACAATCGGTACTATTGAATATGATTTAGACCACTTAAATTATTTAAAAATTAAATTTTGTATTTCTCTAATGTTGTTCTCTTGGGTATCAAGTGAAGACAAGAATGAAGGGCTGAAATTAACTATTATTCAAAAAAGCAACGATAGTATTTTTATACTGAATATGAAGTGTGTAGATTTTATTTTAAATAGTTTAAAAAATTTTCTAATAAAAATCTAATTAATTTTGATTCGTTTACACCATTAAACTTGCAAAGGCCTTGTATTGACCATTAAAATAATAAATTTTGCAATTATTTGATCATTAGGTCAATAATGCCAAAAAAGTTTAAAATTTGGTTTCTAAATACTTCAAAATAGTCTAGATGATATTCTCCGGTACCGATCATCGATTTGAAGCCTACATCATCGAAATAAATTATTTTTCATGCTACTTGTTTTGTTTATTTCTTTTAAAAATAAATTTAACAGAAAATATGAAACAACTAGGCTTCGAACTTAGGACCTCGAATACCAACCACCAAACCTTTCGCCACTTGCGTTGGGGACCGTCAGTCAAATAATGAATTGTTAGCAATAAAACACGTTTGCTACATAGAGTGTTGTTGGGCTACTATCAATAGTAAATGACTTTGTTTGCTGTCGATTTGTTTTCGATAATAGAGCTTATAAATCAACGATCAGCATCGTTGAATATGATCTAGACTATTTGAACTATTTAGAAATCAAATTTTATGCTTTTTCAATATCACCTACTAAACGATCAAAAGGTCACAAAATTTGTAATTTTAATACCAATACGGCACATTTGCTCGTTTTAACAGTATAGAAGAGTCCAAATCAACTGAATTTTTATTAGAGAGTTCTTTAAAGTATTGAAAATAAGATCTAGACTGTAAATCTTTTCAATATTAAAATTGTATCATTACTTTTTAAAGATTATTTATTTTTTGTCCACTTAAAAGACAAGAAAATAATATCAGAAAAGTATGAAATTTAATTTTCAGATAGTTTAAATGATTTAAATTATGTTCAACAAAATAATATCAGAAAAGTATAAAATTTAATGTTCTGATAGTTTAAATGACCTAAATCATATTCAACGATACTGATTCTTGATTTGAAAACTCTATCATCGAAAATAAATTAATCCAACCGCGCGTGTACTATCAATAATAACATAGCAAAACACACACACACACACACTCTCTCTCTCTCTCTCTCTCTATATATATATATATATTGAAAAAATTCAAAGTACTCCTATCAATTCTTTTTTAGGGGCCATTGATGATCCCTTTTGTACACGCTTGATATAATGCCAAGGGTCTCAATTGCCTTTTTGGGTTCAATACGAACAAACTTGGTATAAATATGTCGGGCAAATAATACAGGGTATAGTGATGTTATTATTATAAGGGCAAACACCCCAAAAGCGAAAATTATATATTAAGGCCAAAGTGTATGAAAAGATTTTTTGTTTATTTTTTTACGCAATGTGAAGTTCCACACATCGCAATAAGACGGTCATAAAATATTTTCTACGATCTCACCACAAAAAAGGGAGGAGAAACAGATTCAATGCCCAATGAGCCCTAAAACAAGTCAATTTACAAATATATATACTTATTTATTTATAAGGGTTAATTTCATACATATCCCTACAAACGAAGTGAAAGGCAAATACATTCCTATAAAGTTTAATTTTCATATATTGTTTCTATAAAACTCTTAATGTTTTCAAATATATCTCTCTGATTTGTTACTAGTAGAGAACCGTTAGAAAACCGTTTATATTTTCAATTTTGCCATCACAAATATATTCACTACAACAGAATTAGGTTATAGCGACACATGTTTGGGACATTTTTGTGTAACCGTCCCATTTATACAAAAACTTTTAAAAAAATCTACTAATGCCTAAATATAAAGCCCAATCCAATAAAAAATAAAAGATTACTCTACTCAACCCACTCCATCCATCCCATTCGGCCCAATTACAAACAGAAAAGAAAAAATAAAAGAAAAATCGATTATCATCTCCTCTTTTCCCCTCACTCAATCTATTGAAATTCTAGACGAAGAGCCCTTCCCTCTCCTTATCCTCCACCAGCGCAGCAAAAAAGGTAGAGTTTCGGCAGTTGCTAAATGCTTAAATAAATGTTAGTAAATTAGCAACACTCTTTAACTGTCATTATATATCTAGCGACCCCACATATAGCAACACTTTTTAAAAGTGTTGGTAATTTAGCCAGCAGCACTTTTTTTTGACCTGTACCGATATTTAAAAGTGTCGCTATAGATCGTTTTTGTTGTAGTGATTCTTTCAAATATTAGGACTTTTGTAGGGACAAAATATGAAAATTGAATTTTGTAGGGATATATTTGTTATTCGCTATGTTTGCAGGGACTTATATAAAATTAACCCTATTTATAATTAAATTGGCACTCTCAATTCATTAATAAGAGTTTGCAAAGAGAATTGTCCTAATTAAATGACTCTAATTATAATTACAAAGAGCCCCACAAGCTAGCAACAACCTGAATTTCATTATTAAGTTGTATATGTTTATTACAGAACGTACAAGAGACATGAAGCACATAAATATCTCTTCTTTTTTTCTTCTTTTTTTTTTAACTCCCTAAAACACAACAAAGTGGTCAAGTGTTGGCATGCCAAATTTTGGAGATGGAAATTCGAACCATTCTTTTCAATGCAGGCATTTAATTCAATGTTTTTAAAAAACTTCTCTCTTTTTTTTTTCTTTTTTTTTTTAAGTTATTTATTTTATTATTGTTGGCTCTAATGCTATGGGCAATTGGGCATATCTGCCCTAGTTGAAGCTTATATATATTGAGTAGAGTTGTTCGGAAAAATATTAACACTTTTGTTTTGTATAATTTCTGTATCTAAGTAGATCAGATCTAGCTGATTCTATCTCGGGCCTATTTTTCTATGTCAGTTTAATATAATTTTTACGTTGAATTCGATTCAATTTGGAATTCTGTTGTACCTGTTTTAAGTCGGAGTCTCATTCGAAATGGTTAGTTGGCTCAGGTCGAATGAGAGAAATTGGATCAATTAAATGGCAAACTGCTACTTAGTTTAGATATAAAGTAAAAATATATGAAGTTTATTTGAACTATGAATTATTTTGATCGAATTTTCAATATATTTGGAATGAGCTATTTTGATAGCTTTTCGTTCGCTCTCTTGCTAAATTTGGGCACTCTACTTCAATAAAAATATAGTCACAAAAATCATGCAATATATTCCAATTAATTAAATTTGCTAATATAAACGGCACATTCAAATTATAAACCAGAAGAGCCTTTGATCACATATCTCAAATTATGAAATAAAATGAAAAATTTTACACTGGACCAAATAAGTTATACTTTAGATTTACCTTCCATCTTTTAATTACTTTCAGATTAAGGTATATATGCTAGGTACTAGGCCAAGTAGCCATCAAATTTTCTTGGATCAAACCCTATAGCTTATTCAATAAGTAGGATGCCCCAGTGAACTTTCTCAAAAAAATAAAATATAATATAAAATAGTCGGGGATGGTGATGCTTAATTATTATTATTATTATATGAAGTATGAAAAGCATAAGGGATTTTAACCCCCAGAAGAGGTCTCTACTTTGGTTCAAAGTAAATAGTGTGGCATGAGGTGGGCCAATATATTTGTATGATGGGACAAGCATAAGCAAGAGCATGAGATGATCTCAAATAAATTAAAGGGACATATTTAATGGTGAAAAATATAAAAAGCATCAAATGAGCAGCCTCACCCTCCTTTTTAGTATCCAGCAACCACAAATTATGATACACTCTCTCTTGTGTCACTTCTCTCAGTCTCTAAATGCTTGATGGACGAATCTTATTTAAGGTATGTTTGGTTCCACGTAAAATCGTAAAAAAAAAATTTTCAGTGAAAAAAATATTTTACGTCGTTTATATTTAATTTGTAGGAAAAGAAAAGTAATTTTTCACGACGGTTGTTTGGTTGAAAGAAAAAAAAATTATAAATAAAAATTATTATATATATTTTTTTTATTTTACATATTTTATATTGTTAATATATAATTATTATCATATTAAATATATTAATATTATAGTTTATATTTAAAAATAAAAAATATTTAAAATATAATATGCAATAATTAAATATATAATATAATATTTAATAGTATATATTTAATATTATAAAATAAATTAATAGATATAAAATATTATATAATAAATATATTTATAAATAAAATATTATTTTTAAAATATATATACATATATAAATATATATTTATATATATAGTATATATATTATATATATAAAAAAAAAGATGGAGGAGAGAGGTCCACCGCACCCCAGTGGACCTCTCTCTCGCGGTCCACGGTGGGGTGCCTCGTGGACCGTGCGCCTGTGAATCCCGCCCCTTCCCAGTCCCGAAAAATCCACTGCGGAAAACGAAAACATCAGTTTTCTTCGTATCCGTAAAAAAAATTTTCTTACGGACAAACAAACGCTCAAAATTATATTTTTCCGATGAAAAATTTTTTTCGGGGCCATTTTACAGGGAACCAAACAGGGCCTTATGGAGCTCGGTTGCTATACTAATGGTAGTACTTGAGAACTCCGTGCTATTAAGTTATTTTCGATGATACGGTTTCTAAATCGACGAACAACTCCATTAAACTTGATCTACATTATTGAAAGTATTAGGAAACTAAATTTTATAATTTCTTAACATTAGTTATCTATCAAATGAGTAATCTAAAAATAAACGGTTAAAAATAAAAATCTCATAAAAAATGATAATAAAAGAATTAAATTTAAGATTAGAGATACTGATCTTATTCTAAATAGTGAAAAAAAAATTTTATAAAAATTTTATCGGATTTAGATTGTTTTATACTGTTAAATTCACAAATGCATCACATTGACCATTAAAATTGTCAATTTTTACGCTCTTTTATCACTAGCCAAATAATGTCGAAAAATTATAAAATTTAGTTTCCAAATACTTTCAATAGTGTAGATTAAGTTTAATGGACCCAATCATTGATTTGAAAACTATATCATTAAAAATAATTTAGTAACACGAAAACCTTCATGCTATTGATAGTATAGCAGCCTAGCTCCTTATTTATGTATGCTCATAAATCAGGTGAAAAATATAGCAAATTTTAAATTGTAGGGTATTTTTTAGATAGAGATGTAGACTTAGAGGTGCCGTTTGGTTTGGAAAAAAGCTCATCTCGTTTATTCCTGAGATACTTACAACTTTTGAAATAAGCAGGAATCAAACTAATTTTGTCTTTGGATGAGAATTGAGTTATTCTGTGGAATAAGAAAAATTGCGTTTGGATGCATGGTTAGATTTGAATAGTAGGAATACGAGAAATTATAATTGTAAAATACAAATATTTTACCTAATAATAAGCATAAAAGTATTAATAAAATAAGATTTTAATAAGTTAATTATTTAGGCTTTGTTTGAGATTTCGGGGAGATTGCGTTATATTTGGTGAGAAAGTACGATGAAAAATACCCTATTTGTTTCTGTATATAATATTGCGTTTCGCATATCGCGATCAGTCGGTTTCGATATATTTTCTGCGGTCATACTAGAAGACGCAGAAGCTTAACCTTAAATACTTTTACACCAACTCCATTTTATATAATACCGTCAGATGGGCCTCAATACCAAACTAACCCTTAGTTAAGTAAAAAAATTGTATAAGATATTGAGAAGCATTTTAATTAATAAGTTAACATGTTTACTAATTAATTACTTATTTAATTAGTTAGACATTTAGTTAATAAATTAATTAGATAAGTTAAATTATTAATTACTTAATTAATATATATACACATTAGTGATAGTTGGATAATCATATTAAATTATTAAATATTAATTAGCTAATTGATTATAAATAATATAGATAAAAATAGCAATATTTTTTAATTATTCATAAATTAATTAATTGGGTGGAACTGATATTCTCTCTTTTTAACGGGTTATTTCTGAATAACCGGTTAAGAGAAGAACTGTAATTCTTAGTGTTGTTTGAAAGAATAAAAAAAAAAAGATCCCTTATTTCCCCCTTATCTCTAAACCAAATAGGGCTTAAATATTATGTTTTAGTATCTGATTTTTTCAAATTGTTCGAAAAATTATTGCTTTGTGCCAAATGCATTTGTCAATCCTTACACCATTAATGCGCCATCCACCGTTCATTTTATTTCATACTTTAATTTTTCTCTCTCATCAAGTTTCGATATTTCTCTGCATAAATTTGGTATAGTACAATTCAAAGTTTGAGATTAGATAAAAGACAGATGGAATTGCAGTGCATGATCGTATATAACTGTAGTCTCAAACTATAACTTCAAAAAGATTAAATATCAAAATACAAGCTTTTAAAATTTAGGTGCTTCTTTGGAAATAGCCTATACTTTATACAACCTCTATATAATTTTAGCTCAAATTTATTATATCGTTTAATTGGACTTACTTGTACGACTACATCTTACTATATATACTGCATGGAGATGAATAACTTACAGCTCACGTAAAGGACACATGAATAAATTATTCACCTCACGAATAGTTTGGTAATTCGCACTTCAATTAATTTGAAAATTTTCTTATATATATACACATAGAATGAGGCTATTATACTATCTATAGTATCAGAGCTCTAATACTATAGTTTCATTTTTTATCATAGGGTGTTTAATTTAACAATTCACACCGTTGAATATGATCTAAGATATATAAAGTTCGTAGAAATAAAATTTTAATTTCTTTCGATATCGTTTATTTAGTAAATAAATTATGCCAAAATGAACGGTAAAAATTGAACAATATTCACTACAACAGAATTAGGTTATAGGGACACATGTTTGGGACACTTTTCAGTAAGTGTCCCATTTATGCTAAAATTTAAAAAAACATCTACTAATGCCTAAATATAAAGCCCAATCCAACCAAAAATAAAAGAGTACTCTACTCAACCCACCACACCCAGTCCATTTGGCCCGATTACAAACAAAAAAGAAAAACAAAAAGAAAAATCAATTACCATCTTTTCTTTTCTATTCACTCAATCCACTGAAATTCTAGACGAAGAGTCTTTCCTGTCGTCCTCCTCCGCCACCGCAGCCAACGAGATAGAGTTTCGGCGGTTGCTAAATGCTTAAATAAGTGTTGGTAAATTAGCAGCACTCTTTTAGGTTATAGCGACACTCTTTAACTGTCACTATATACCTAGCGACCCCACATATAGCAACACTTTTTAAAAGTGTCGGTAATTTTAGCTAGCAGCACTTTTTTGACATGTACCTTCATTTAAAAGTGTCGCTATACACCGTTTTTGTTGTAGTGATTTAAAATTTAAGGATAGAACTTTGAATTCAAGATCAAAGATGCAAACCTTAATCTCGATAGTTTAAAGTAATTTTCTATTAAAATTTGAATAAATTTAAATTCTTCTATACCTTTGAACTACATCGCTATAATAGCCATTGAAATTTGACAATTTTGAAAAGGATTGATTATAAAGTAAATTATGTTGAAAAAATATAAAGTTTTATTCTTCAAAACTTCAAATATCTTAGATCAATTTTAACGATATAGATCATTGATTAGAATACTCTAAATCGAAAATAAGGCTATAGTACTTAAGTTTCTATACTATAGATATTATAGGAGTCTAGGTCTCTCTCTCTATATATATATATAGAGAGAGAGAGAGAGAGAGAAAGAGTGAGAATTGAGCTAGAAAATATCTAAAAGTACCAACCAATTGGTGCTTTTAGAAATCTATCCCTTCAATCTACTTCTTAACTATTAGTAGTTCTTGGATCAAATAATATTTTAGCCACCACTCAACCTAAGTGGGCTACTATCATTCTAGTTCTACAACACCTCCATCTAAAGACTACAAATCGAAAAGCACCAACACTTCTAGAAATATTTTAGTACAATTTTATATGTATATATATAGTAGGTCTTGTGCTAAGCCGTTTTCGATGATGAAGCTTCCAAATCGACGATCGGCTCCATTAAACTTGATCTAGCGTATTTGAACTATTTAGAAAATAATTTTTGTAATTTTTAGTATCATTTTCTAAGCGATCGAAAGGGTTCAAAATCAACAATTTTTAATGGTTGATGTATATCATTTGCAAGTTTAACGGTGTAGAAGTGTTCAAATCAGATGTAAATTTTGATAAAAATTTTTTTATACTATTTACAGCATCAACATGTTTGATCAAAAATTTTAATGCTATATCATCATTTTTTTGTGAGATTTTTATTTTCATCCGTTGATTTTGAACTCTTTCGATCGTTAGGTAAATGATATCGAAAAGCTACAAAATTTATTTTCTAGATACTTCAAATATGCTATATCAAGTCTAACAGAGCCGATCGTCGATTCAGAAGTTTCATCATCGAAAATGATTTAGAAGTACGGAGGCCTTCGTACTCCTAATAGCACAAAAGACCTACTATATATATATATATATATTATATATATATAAGGGAGAGAGAGAGAGAAGGATTGAGAGATGAGAGAGAGGAGAGAGAGTGGACTGGGTCTATTTGGTGCAAAAATCCTTGTTGCTACCTAATTTTTTAGCCTTTGGGATCAACTTTTTCTTTATTTCTAAAGCCATTGTGATAAATATTATCAGTGGGACCACTCCAACCCTAGGGGGACCACTTCAACTCTAACGACTCAATATCATCCGTTGACTCCTACAATTTTTCATTAAGGCTGTTAAAATTGATGCAAATAGAACGTTTTTTTAATAGTTTCAGCTATTCTTATATATATATACTATATATATATATATAAATATATATAATATAGTATATATTATATATATAGGTAGGCTGCTTGTGCTTCAGCGGGCACGGGAGGCTTCTTGTGCTCCTGAGCCGTTTTTCGATGATTGATTTTCGTAATCGAGATCAGCTTCGTTAGACTTGATTCTTAGGCGGTATTTTGAAGTTTTAGAAATATTTGCGATTTTGATATCATTTACTAGCAATCGAATGATCAAAATCATAATTTTTTAACGCGCTTGAAAATAAATCTATAAAATGTGCAAATATTGCACTTAAAATTTTCGATCGATATATTGGATTTGTTGTAGTAGTATAGAGGAATTTTATTTATCAATTTTCATTTGATTTGATACTTCTCACCATGTTAAACTTGAAAATTGGCAGATATCAACTTTAGAATTATTGTTTTTTGATCCTTTCGATACTTAGTTTAAATGATTATCAAAATCTGGCAAAAAATATTTTTTTAGAAATTTCAATACCTAGTCGTCTAAAGAGCGGATCGTCGATTCTGGAAAATTCTATCACAAACACATGCTCTAGTTGAGCCACGGAGAGGCACAACAGACCTACTCTCTCTCTCTCGTTCTCTCTGCTCTCTCTCTCTCTCGTCTCTCTTAATATAATATATATATATATATATATATATCCACACATATATATATTAACACATATATATTATACAACATTATATAATATATATAACATATTATATATTTATATAACACACATATTTATATATAACTATACTAATATTATACACATATAATATTATTATATATATATATTTATATATATATATATATATATAATATATATGTATATATATAATATTATATATGATACAGTATTATATATATGTATATGTATATGTATCTGTTATGTACATATATAGGTACATAATTATATATATGTATATGTATATGTACATTATTATTATATACATATATATGAACATATATTCATATTACATAATATACTATATATGTATATATACTTATAATATATAAAAAATGTATATATAATAATTACATATATATAATATATATATATATATATATACAACATTATTATACATATATATATATATTTATATATATGCTATGTATATATATATATGTATGTATGTATATCTACATACATTATTATATATTACATACATATATTATTACTTATATGCTATTAATACTAAATACATATATATTTATACATATATCATACATATTATATATACTACATACTATACCTATATTATTTACATACGTACATATCATATATATATTACATACAACATAATATATATATATCAGTAATACTAGGTAGTAACTGTTGGCTTTACTCACCAATGTTTGATGATAAGTTTCCAATCGACGATCCAGGCACGATCTTTTGAACATGATCTTAACCATTTAAATTATTTAGAAAATCAATTTCATGATTTTTTGGCATCACTATTGACGTAAAGGGTATAAATCTATATTTTTTAATGGCCGATATGGTTGGTTTGCTCGTTTAAACGGTATTAGAAGGTTCAATCAACTAAATTTTTGTTAAAAATTCTTTTACTATTTACATAAGTCTGCTTCTAGATCTCATATAAATTGTTCATCCTTTTTGAAGGGATATTTTCATTTCCAGCCGTTCATTTTTCTGTTCTTATGGATAAGAGCAATATCGATTTATGTGTGAAATTTAATTTTCAGATAGTTTTAATAGTTTGTTCATGTTTACGATGCTATCATTCATTTTGAAGCTTATCATCGAAAACAGATCTGGTAGTAACTGAGCCATTTAACTACCGATAGTATCCTAGCTAAATCATTATATATATATTATATATATATATATATATTATTATTATATTATATATGATCTATATATATTAGAGTCGGCTACTTTCCTATTGTAGCACGGAGCACTACGTGTACAAGTTGTTTTCGATGATGCGGGCTTTCAAATTGATGATCGGCTCCGTAGGACTTGATCTTACTATTGAAAGTATTTTTAGAAAACTATTTCAAATTTTTTTCGCACATCATTTGATTAGTTGATCAAATATCTCAAAATGCATTTTATATGGCCGATGTGGCTTGTGTTTGTGAGTTTAATGCGTGTACATAATCCAATGTGATGAATTTTATAGAAATTTTTTTCATATTTAGATAAGCTCTTATATCTGATCTTGGAATTTAATCTTTTATTCTCATTTTTTATGGGATTTTATTTTTAGCCGTTCAATTTTAGGACTACTTTGTTTGGCTGGTGAATTGCTATCGAAGAATTTATGAAATTTAGTTTCTAAATACTTTTCAATAGTTGCTAAATAGTTAAGAACCGTTTGTCGATTTGGAAGCCGCATATCGAAACATTTGTGCACGGATGCGCTCCGTGCGGGGGGGATCCGATAGTATTAGTAGCCTTGTTATATATATATATATTATAATTATTATATATTATATATACATTCATCTCTACCTGAATCCATTTCGTTCGAAGGACGGAAACTTTACAAGTACCAATGACTTAGTACATTTAAAAATATAGGCAGCCTAATATATAATATATATATATATATATATAATATTATCTATATATATATATATATATATGACAGCTCTTTCGGCATCCAAAGAGCAAGGAGCACTTACACACCCAAGCTACATACGAAGAGAAGTACGCAACGTTGTCACGGTTACGTCAGGGCAAATGCTAACGTCTTCTTCGAAGTAGATAGGAGAGAAAATTAATCTTCATTTGGAATTTACTAACGTACTGTGTACTAAACATCCTAGTGATTTTCTCTAAACCACAGTACTGTTTAAATTAGCTACGAGAAATGACAAATAAGGAAGGAGCTGAAGACAGCTTTTTTTAGAGTAATGATAGGATATTTGCGAGGACTAAATATTATAATTCCTGTAAAATGGAAAACGTTTTTTTGGATGCAAAGGGAGTACGTTGTCAAATAAAGCACTATACATTAAGGCATTCTAGGAGATTGGCACCGAGGGATTTTGGACTAATTTATTTACATTGACAATATTTATATTAAAGGCTTTTACCAAATAAGGGAAAGGAAAAATATATCCTACACACAAGCATCCTCATACACATGCATACATGAACACATTTTACTTTTCTTTAGTGTGTGTCTGTGTAGTGTGTGTATATATATATATATATATATATATTATAGAGCTACTATGCTATCGGAAATATAGAGAATCTGATGTTTTCAACTTTTTTACAATTGGATCAAAAATTATACGGTTGGGATGATTGCGGTCCCCCCCAAGGTTGAGTAGTACCCCTAGGGTTGAGTGATCCCCACAGGTTAATAGTATTAATCCAAAGATTAGAAATGATTAAAATAGTTGATCTAAGAGCGAAAAAATCGAAAGTATTAGATCTTCTATACTTCCAATAGCATAGTAACTTTACTCTCTCTCTCTCTCTCTCTATATTATATATATAGAGAGAGAGAGAGAGAGAGAGAGTTTGGCTATTATAGTATCGATAGTACCAACCCCTTGGCACTATTGAGTTTTCTACTGTTAGATCTACCCTTTGATCATTTCTACCTGTTAGATTATACTATTAAGCCAACCACCCACTCAACCCTAGGAGACCGCTATCAATTTAACCGGAGACCACTATCATCCTAACAGCACATCCTTTTATCCAACGGCCGAAAACTCAATAGTACTAAGAGCTTGATATTATTGATAGTATAGTAGCATAATTCTATATATATATATCAGCTTTGAGATTCCAACGCATTGGCCTCTTAATGTATGCTTAAGACTTTTCTTGATCATTTATTAGTGTCATGAAGACATAATTAAATGAGAATATCGTCACGACAATAACATCTTCCTTGTACATAATAATATGATAATAATATAAAAATGTACAAGAAGTTTTCACATATTTATCTTAGTTGGATAGTAATCAATCGTCATTACTGTAAGTGACAAACGGTTTAATATATAGTTGGCACCTAAGCCACCGTTTGGTTCGGGGTTAAGTAAAAATTTGTTATTTCATGAAAATATGTTTGATTGAGAATTGAGTTCAGTCCAGATATAGATAAAATGGTGTTTGGTTGGAGTAGATGGGATAAGAAGGATAGTGGGTAAAATAGTATTTTGTTTGGTTGGAGTAGTGGGGTGGGGTGGGGTGGGGTTAGCTAACCCCACCTCCCAAATTGAATGTTTTGAAATAACTTCGGGGTTAAGGATTTATTCCATCCCTTAACTCCAAACCAAACGGATGCTAAGATTTTAAATTTGAACTTAGTTACTTTATATTCTCATCTAAATTTATTTTTAAAATAATAAAGAGAAAGAATAATATATATATATATACACACACCATCTTTCTCTCTTAGAAATATATATATATATATACACACACTCGTACGTAGGTACAGTAAATTGACACCCATGCCACAGGGGAGGGAGAGAGAGACACACACACATACAAAGAGGTAGAGAGATGGAGGAGAGAGAGCTCACGTGTATTTGGCGACAGGCCAGTGCATTAATGCATGCAATTTACTGCAGGGGGGTGACGAAATTATTAGCCCACTTTGTTTCTTTGTGGGGATGTTTTTCTTTTTCCTTTTCCTCCTCTTTCTCATTGCTTTGATTGTGGTGGGCCTCCCTTTTCAATCTCTCTCTCTCTCTCTCTCTCTCTCTCTCTCTCTCTGTACATTTTTGTATATTAGTATATAGAGAGAGATATCGCTTCAATTAAAGCCCAATATATAACTACACAACACTAGCCTCCCCCCTGCTTTTCCCCATAATAAAATCTCAAGGAATTAAAGCTGGTGGAAAGCTCCCTTCCTATGTTCTGTGTGTGAGAGGAGGCCCCAAACAAACACACCTAAAGAAAAAAACATTCTCTTAGAGAGAGAGAGAGAGAAATTGTAGACCATTTCTCTTCCGCCCTAAGCTATAGCTGTAACCCTTTTTATTTTTTGTTCTTGTTTACGGTATATAATTATCTTCCCCACCTCCTGTGTATCCCTTCATGTGATCAACATTTAGACCCCCCTAAATAGAAGATCATATATAGCTACTACACCACCGAGTGATCACAACTAGATTATATATATATACACACACACACACATATATATATATATAATAAATAATAATAATTAATAATTATCCATGTTAAGCTCTCCCTCGCCGGCCCCCGCACCGCCGCCGCCGCCTCTGCCGCTCCTCCTCAGCGGCGGCGTGGGCGACGCGTCCTCCGCCTCCCCCGGCCCTCCGCAGCCGTTCCCTTCCTCGCACATTGCCGCCGCGACCGCCAAGAAGAAACGCCGGCCGGCCGGCACTCCAGGTACGCACGCGCGCACGCACGCAGAATTCTGGAAAATTGCGATCATATATGATACATGATAAGTTGAAATCTGCGAATAGGTAGGTTGGTTGAATTAATATTGGTCGATTGAGTAATGTTTTTGGGTTCTGGAAAAAGATCCGGACGCGGAGGTGGTGTCGCTGTCGCCGCGGACGCTGCTGGAGTCGGACCGGTACGTGTGCGAGATCTGCAACCAGGGGTTCCAGCGGGACCAGAACCTGCAGATGCACCGGCGGCGGCACAAGGTGCCGTGGAAGCTGCTGAAGCGCGAGGGCGGCGCGGGGGGCGAGGGGGCCGGCGCGGAGGCGCGGAAGCGGGTGTTCGTGTGCCCGGAGCCGAGCTGCCTGCACCACGACCCCTGCCACGCGCTCGGCGACCTCGTCGGGATCAAGAAGCACTTCCGCCGCAAGCACAGCACCCACCGCCAGTGGGTCTGCGCCAAGTGCTCCAAGGCCTACGCCGTCCAGTCCGACTACAAGGCCCACCTCAAGACCTGCGGCACCCGCGGCCACTCCTGCGACTGCGGCCGCGTCTTCTCCAGGTATATACATATACATATATATAATTCACATACCTATCTATGTACAGATACTTAATTCACATATACTTCACATATATATACTTCATACTTCAGTTCAGAAGAGTGTATATATACTTCACATATTGGATACAAAATAGAATCGCGTACGTACGTATGACGATCTGTATGTAATGTGCAGAGTATTAATTTATTTCTGATAAATTATGATCCCTTTTGCATAAGCAATGCTAGTTTTGTGGTGATTTCATATATAGAAATCGAATCTCTTTTTCTTTCTTTCTTTCTTTTCTGAATGATGAGAATTTAGTGTGGTTTAAAATGAGACCATATATAAAGATATAAATATATATATATGTTGGCACGCAGGAAACTAATTAACCTTGGAATTAATGGTGGATCAGGCTGATCTCTTATATGTGAAATCCTAGCTACTGCTTTAATTTGTATTGATTTTTGAGGGGTTCTTTTTCTTTTATTCCCCCTAATGGATGATTTTATATATATATATATATATATATATATATATATATATATATATATATATATATATATATATCATGTAGTTTAAATGATGACCCCCAAGATGGATTTTGTACATTATGTTAATTTTCTATATAATATATATTTGCTTGTAGCAAAATTAAAACTTAAATTAATTAGAATGGAGGGATCATTTTATTATTTTTAAGAAAAACTGTGTGTGTGTGTGTGTGGGTGTGTTTCTTTTTCTTTTTTTTAAGTGAATTTTAGTTCTTTACAACAAGCATTTATTTATTGTATCATTAGATAGCAACAAGGGAGACACCCAGCATTGAATAGGGGTCAGGACACAATTCCCAACACCTATGTCAATTGGTAGCTTTCGTATTTGTTTCTGATTGCAGTAGCATTTAATGCTCATGTAACCCCTCCCCACACCCCTCTCCCTTTCTTAAATGGTAATATCTCATGCATATTTTCATTATAACCATCCCCTCCAAGGAACAAAANAAAAAAAAAAAAAAAAAAAAAAAAAAAATCTCTAATGAATACTAGCTAATATACATGTGTTTGGTTCTCTCATCAGGGTGGAGAGCTTCATAGAGCACCAAGACGCATGCAGCGCGGGACGAGCCCGAGCCCGAGCCGAGCTCCAAACCCCGCCGCCGCCTCCGGCGTGCTTGTCGCGAACCGGTTCGAGCCCGAGCCCGTCCAGCGACACCAATTTTAGCCCAACAACGACGCTTGCGACGCTCATCATGCCGAACCGCAACGCCGCCACTATGTTGCGCCACGCTGATCAGCTATTCCCTTCACCCCGCTCCCACAATCTCGAGCTCCAGTTACTCCCCCCCTCGACCACCCAACAGTACTCCGTTTCCTCCACTCTCTC
The DNA here is from genome assembly GCF_001540865.1 of Ananas comosus. NCBI lineage: Eukaryota > Viridiplantae > Streptophyta > Magnoliopsida > Poales > Bromeliaceae > Ananas > Ananas comosus. The sequence continues at coordinate 10,043,325 of NC_033626.1, forward strand.
CTCCTCTCTCGCTTCCGTCGTCGCCGACGAGGCCCGCGACACGACGCTGAGGCTTTCGATCGGTAACTTTACCGGTAACAGCGGCCCCTCCGACAATATATACCCCGCGGTGAGCGCCGGCGTCACTACAAGAAAAGTAACATTTAAAGATATTTTTTTTATATATATTTAACGATGTTTAAAAGTATTCCAATATACTCTAGTATCATATTTGAAAGTGTCAGTCAAAGCGTCGACAAATGAAGAGTATATATATATATATTGATGTTTATGTTATATTATGATGCTTAAAGCGTAAGAAAATTAAAAATAATAGTAAAATTTATTCTTTAATAAATTAGTTTAATAAAATAGAAAATTTATGTAACAATGCTTTTTGAAGCGTTGGTATTTACTATATTGTAGGGACGTTTTTTTCAAGCGTGGTCTAAAACACATTCTTATGTTGAAATTTTCTTATAGTGCGCTGTTAGCGAAGAGGCGAGGGAGCGGTCGAGGTTGGCGGCGGCGGACGAGGCGCGGCGGGAGGCCAAGCGGCAGATAGAGCTGGCCGAGCGGGAGTTCGCGGACGCGAAGCGGATCCGGCACCAGGCGCAGACGGAGCTCGACCGGGCGCGCGCGATACGCGACCGCGCCGTGCAGCAAATCAATTCGGTCTTGCTCCAAATCACTTGCTACGCCTGCAAGAAGCACTTCCGGGCGAAGCCCGTCGCGGCTTCTGACGAGAACTCGTCGCTCGTCGCGACGAGCTACGTGTCGTCGGTGGTGACCCAAGTCGAAGCGGAGAACGATGATCGTCGCCAAAATAATAACAAAACCAAGATCGATCCTTTTCAGTGAGAATGTAGTTATTAGAAGTATATGCTTGCTTTAGTTTAACTGTATGAGCTATCCACGAGTGGGGGGTAATTAGGTAATTAAAGTTAATGCTGTGGTCGTGAAGGGTCTATTGTGGCATGAGATCTTATATATGTTTGTTTGCTTGTTTTGTTATTATTATTATTATCATTGATGAAGGAGAAAGCGAGGGGGTGATGATGTTCATGATAAGGATGATTATGATCGAGAGTTTGGATCTCTTCTTTTCCTTTTGGATCCGCTTATGTGGTGTGCATTTGTAAATGGAAATGTTAATTTCTCTGAAAAGCTATGCAAATAAATGAATGAAAAAAAAAAAAAGCAAATTAATTTGGTGCAATTATTTTTTTTGTTAATTAATTAGCATGTTTTCATTCAATGCGAGAATATGATAAACTAATATTTCTTTCTAAATATTGCATTTTCTTCTAAACCCTAATTTGAGAACCAAAGACACAAAAACATTCTATAAAATAGAAAAGGCTAATTCTATAGATATATGTGTTCCGTTCAAAGGTTCTGGATAATGAAAGCAGTTGAAAATACATAGCGAAAAATATATGGGTTTTTGTAGAATCCGCATGCGATGCTTTGAGTCACGCACCATATAAAACATATATGAACTTTAATTTATTTGATTTAAATCAGTAAATATTAGTTTGATTCAAAGTTTGAATATATTGTTTATCTTTACAGATTTATTTGTATATCTTATACAATTCTTATAATTAAAAACTTATTAAAACAAATAATTAGCTTAAATTTTGAAATCATACTATTATTAATAACCGACTCAAATCAAACAAAATAAATATATAGTTCAAGTAATTACCTCTATACGTTTTTACCTTTAAAAAATATAATCTAGGAAGCGCAAAATCGTTTTTGGAAAGGCGTCTTAATAAGACAACCTATACATTATTATTGTTTGGTAATTTTAACACCACTGTAGCACTCACTTAGCTTCTTTTTCCTTTCTCCTCTGGAACCCCCACTTCCATGTAACTAAGCAGTGGAGCTTGCTCCTCCTCGCCTGTGTACACAACCAGTTGAGAGAGGACAAAAGGAAAAAAATAAGCAGCAGTGGTGATCGAACTGGGTATCTGACCCAAGTCCACTACAGAAAATCACAAGAGAACACACCAAAAAAAACGCAAAGTGGGTTGCAGCAGTGGCACTTCGTCTACAAACAGACACACTGAGAACGATACATAAATGAAATGGCCCATTGATTGTTTCGTTAGTACTACTCTTCAATGTTTGCATATAGCTCGCTTTTTCTCCTACGATGCGTTCTCTTCACACTATCTTCAAGTATTTTCTCTCTCTCTCTCTCTCTCTCTCTCTCTCTTTCTCTCTCTATCTCTGTTACTGTAAGAAACAGATGGAGCGCACCTGTGCATGGTATTCAGTGCCACTAACTCCTACACTGAAAAGTGGAACAGTCACTCGCGCAGAGAATGCATGGGTGGGGTATGATTACGTGTATGTGTTTTCACATATGTATAAAAATTTAAATAAAAATAAAAGTTGAGGATTTTTCCTATTTTATTTAATCTTGTAAGCTTAAAAATTTTTTTAACCAAAATTATTCTTAATAATTTTATCTGCATTAAATACATTAAAAAACTAAAATATAATATATTTTAGCCTACGAACAAAACTCTCTTTTTTTCAATCGACAAAAAAATGCATGCATATAGTTATTTGATATATTTTTGATTAAATAGAAAAAAAAATTAAATCTATCATTTATTTCAAAATTATTATTACTGATTAGGAATGTGCATTGATATAGGTATGTNCTAGGAGCCGTCAGAAAATTGTACTGTCTCAGTTTCTTCGAGACGAGTACTCCAGGTAGTTTAGAATGTATTTACACTCGTGCTGGTTCGCCGAGTGGATTTTTACAGGGTCGTTCAGGTTGTTCCGGACTGTTGGGTGCCGTCAGAGTTGACGGTGGACCCGTATCGCCTTTTTGGCGTCAGACTGTGCCGAGGGCACGTTACCTGTTGGTTGTTAGGCCAGTTTGAGTCGATTACTTGACTTTGGATAGTTGGAGCCTGATTGAGCTCGACAGAGATACGCTGCATACTCGGTTGGGTAGCGCCCACGAGTGCCACTCCGGAGTCAGGCTTGTGCTTTTGCGTTGGTGTCACTCATGCCAGTTGGACTTGCTCTCCACAGACCAGCTAGTGTGGATAGAGCCTGATAGTCGCAACGGGGCAGGGACGGGTGTGTTCACAGTCCCAGGGACGGGTATGTTTACAGTCCCAATTGGATTGGGTCAGATTTGACATTTCCTACAGTCGGTTAATGTAGAGCATGATAGTGTAGTGGATGATAGCGATAGAGTGTACTTCCTGCTTTTCCTTCTATCCTTGCTCCCTTCTGTAGACTTAGTGGGTGACCGATGTCGTTTTGGGCGGTACCCACTGAGGACTACTTGTTTTTACAGTAGTTCTCACGCCCAGTTGTTACCTATGTTTTGCAGAGCCACAGGTTTCGGCTACTGCGCCTTCCGCGGATCAGGATCGAGGCAAGGGCGTCGCGAGGTAGAGCCCTACCCGACTGACAGAGCTAGAGGCACCCCCCTACTGTAGGTAGTTGCTATTTTAGAGTTTATGTACATAGTTGTTTAACTCGCCGGTGCGAGTAGCTTTGTATTTTGGATTTGGACTATGTATATGAAACTCAGTTGTTTAGCTTTGTATATTGAGCAGCTCTATGCTACTGTTTGTAGTATTGTATATTTACAGGTACTTTTGACGCTTCGTATACAGGGAAAATTCCTTGTATACGGCGGATTTGTCGGCGTGCCCGGGGAACGAGACATCCGGGGCGTGACAAAAATCATATAAAAACACACTATATATAAAATACAATTTTTATATATTTTTTAATAATTTTTAATAATTTAATTTAATAATTCAAATTTAGATTTACAAAAATTATCTTGAAATATCTATTAGTATTTCTACTATTGATAAGAGACGAAGGGTAAAAATGGCATTTTAAAAATATAACTCCATTTCATAAGATGGTAACGGAACTTAACTAATGAAGGGTATTTATGATACTTTTTGATATATCGGAGGGCATTCATGATATTATCACTTTTAGAAGGGTATTGATGAAATTCATAGTCCCTAGAAGGGCATCTATGAAATTATCCCTTTTTTTTTTTTAGAGAAATACTACTTGTACACCCAACTTTTGGTGTAAATCTTACACCCTCCTATCTAAGGGTTTAGACAACTCCTTTTAGATTTTAATATTATAATAATAGATAGTGATAAGACTAGTGTGCAAAAGTTGGCCCTCGGATGGAAAAGGTGTAGAATTTACATCCACTTTTGGGTGTACTAGTAGCGTTCCTTTTTTTTTAAGTATGAAGAGGAGTCATATCATTGCTTGATACCAATTTATTAGTCAATGCTTATGCTTAATTTCTTTCTTTCTTTTTTACTTGTTTTACTTTTCTGAAAAAGAAAATTACCATAAATAAAATTGAAGTAAGAAGATAAAAACATTGTGAGATTCTCAAAGATGACACTTGAGATATTCTTGCAATACCAAAATTGTATTACTTGTTGACTCTTATCGATTATTTAGTTTTTGACCTTTTTGCTATCTAAAACCCTAGATTGAACAAGAAGCTTTATTAGATAATCTTTCATTTGATTGGGACCTCATGAACTTGTGGAAGTTGCCCATTTCACTAGTTAATTTCCACATAGACATTATCCATGATGATGTGACAAGTGGATCAGGCCAATTCAACCAACTTGCAAGAGTAGGGCCTTTTTTTATGCCTACTGAGAAAAATTCTATACACAGAATGATCTTCTAGTTATTCTGCGGTGGAATAAACTTTTTTGATGACTCAATGCATCCTGCCGCAGCTNAAGATGGTAACGGAACTTAACTAATGAAGGGTATTTATGATACGTTTTGATATATCGGAGGGCATTCATGATATTATCACTTTTAGAAGGGTATTGATGAAATTCATAGTCCCTAGAAGGGCATCTATGAAATTATCCCTAGGTTATAAATACATATTTTTAAATACTTTTATATAAATATCTTATTTATATTAATTTTTTAAAAAAAATCTACTAAGATTTAAATTTAAAATCTAATCCAATCAAAAATAAAAAATTTTTCTATTCAACCAACTCCACTCAGCCCACTCGGCCCGATTACAAATAGAAAAAAAAAAAAAAATTGATTACTATATCTCCTTCTTCTTTTCCGGCGCCGCAGCCAACGAGATAGGATTCCGATGACTTGAGTTCGGCAGCGAGGATCTCGCAAAGGTCGTAAAAGACTACAATGGCCACGCGTTCCCCCGCCACAGGTCGTTAGAGGAGTGGGTGCCAAACATCGATGCGGCTCCACATATAGCAACCTCATATATAACAACACTTTTAAAAAGTATCGATAATTTAGCCAACAATACTTTTTTTTACCTATACCGATATTTAAAAGTGTCGCTTTACACCGTTTTTTATTATAGTGCTAGCTAAGTGTGTTATATTATACGTACATATATGGATATATATGTTACATTATACATACTTGTATGTGTGTGTATATATATGGGTTAACTTGGGTGGTAAGTGGAGAGATCCGCGTTGGAGTTAATTGGTCTAGCTTGGGTGGTGGGTGCGTGTAATTAATTACCTGCGCCTTTTAAGTACCTTATAATGTGGTCACAATGGTTGGATGAGTTTTTGTTAGATAAAAAACGCAGGGAGCTTATATAATCTATAAATTATTTTGAATTCACTCTCTGATCTTATAAAATTTTAATTTCAGTATCTAATTTTTTAATTAGTTTGATTTAAGTTAGTCGACGATATTTTAATTTTAAAATTTAAATGTATTATTTATAATTACAGATTTAATTAGTATATACTTCATTCAATTTTTATAACTATGAATTTATTAAAGTAAATTAGTTAGTTTAAAATTTGAAATCAAAGTATTATTGGCCGATTGAAATCAAACAAATAAAAAAATTAAATAATAATATTAAAATTAAAAAAAATGAAATAATCGATTCAAAATAATCGATAATTCAAATATGTTACTTAGATTCTTACTTTTTTTTTGTTACACAAATATATAATGCTATGCTTGCACATTTTTCCTAGAATAAAGCTTAATTTCAATGCTACTTATAAGGATAGTATTCGTACAAACACAATTAGTGAAAGGTCCAGTCTAAGTTTTCGAACTAAATGTCTATATATATACCACGTGCTTTTTCTAAAATTGGAAAAATGAAGTACTCATTGGTTAATAGCTAATGGTAAAAAGCTAACCAACCAATTATATTTATTGCATTCTGATGGAACGTATATTGTATTACTTTATTTTCAATGTATAAAAAACTATTATAACCTTGAGTATTCAAGAGTATGGTCCGTATACTATCAGTAGCACGAAAACCTCCGTGCTATGTATTAAGTTATTTTTGATAATGTAGCTTTCAAATCGATGATCGGTTTCGTTAGACTTGTCTACACTATTAAAAGTATTTGAAAACTAAATTTTATAAAATTTTGATATCATTTACCTATCAAACGAGTAATCTAAAAATGATGGCTGAAAATAAAAATTTTATAATAATGATAAAAGACTTGAATTTAAAACTAAAGATATTTACTCTAAATAGTAAAAAATATTTTTATAAAACTTTTATCAGATTGGAATTATTTTACACCGTTAAATTCACAAACGCACCACATCGACCATTAAAGTTGCCAATTTTGAAACATTTTAATCACTAGCCAAATAATGTAAAAAAAATATGAAATTTTCAAATACTTTCAATAATACAAATCAAGTCAAATGGAGCCGATCGTTGATTTGGAAGCTGTATCATTAAAAACAACTTGCAGCTACCGATAGTTTATCAGTCTAGCTAGCTCGAGTATTCAATCCTAAACACTACACGCATTTATGAATTATTATGGTATTGATTAGACCTGACAATCTCAAACCTGTACTCGTGATATCCATGGATTACCTGTAAATTTACGGTTATAAATATCAGTTTTTCTTACCTAAAATATTATAAATAAAATAGGTGGATACCCATTATATTATAGGCATTTTCGGTAACCTGCAAGTATCCACGAGTATCTGCATATATTATTTTTTAAAATATTTTAAAAAATAAAAAAGTGAATATTCTTTTTATTTTATCCATTCCTAGAATCCTAACATTAATTTCTTCTAATGTCATTTTTTTTTTCTATTTCTGTTTTATGTTGCTATATTTTAAATAATAAATTATTGTTCGATTGTTTTAAAATAGGGATAATTGCCTATATATTCCTCATACGTTTGAAAATATCCAATTTACCCCTATTTTTTTTTTCTTTCTAAAATATCCCACATATATTCCACCGTTATTGCAAAATACCCCCGCAGTTATCTCCTGTTAAGTTAACTTAGGTTAACATGAGTTAAATATCTACCACAGTTAAAAAAATTTGCCCTTAACTTAAGGGCAAAAAAAAAATATTGGTGACGGCAGAAGAGTATATTAGAAAAGACCAAAAATCAAAATACTTTTTGTGCCTCTGAATTTAAGGGCAAATAAGAAAGTCAGTGATGGTGGAAGGGTATATTTGAAAGGGTAAAATAGTAATTTTACAGAGTTAATAGAGTTAATTAACAGATTTTAACTCTGGGGTATTAGAAATAGGTTGGAACGTAAAGAGGGTATTTTCAATATATATTAGCCTTTTAAGATGGGTAAATCGAAAAATCCAGAACTTTTCAGAAGTATATAAGCAATTGCCCCTTAAAAATAATATATAAGAGAGACAAAAAAAACCTTTTGAATAACTCTTGTACTTGCCCACCCATCGGCTTATGAGTATGGATAAGAGTGATGATTATCCAAAAATATGCGGGTAAATTCCACCCACGTTAGCAAAATTCATAGGTATAATGCCCCGTCCACGATTGTCTAATCCAGCTGTTTGTCAGGTCTAATATTGACAAATTAATTTAGAACATTGTTATTTGTACACTAATCTTACACCCTCTCATCTAACAATCTTTGTTAGACTCTTATCTTATCTTTTTTTAATACTAAAAATGTGAAGAATTTTTTAGACTTTAGAATGAGAAGATGTAAGATTTACATCCTTTTAAATATACAAATAACATTTTCATTAAGATTGATTCTTACTATTTATGATAGTATATTAGTAATCGAATAATAATAAAGTTATCCATAGAAGGTGCCCCAATTAAGAAAGCTTTTTCCATAGTTGAAATTGATTTAGCTATGAATTCACCCAAAATGGCTTCTTCATTTGAGCCACCTAATTTCTTACACTTTTTTATAAGCTTTCCGCTCTAAAGGGGATCTTTAGTTTAACGTTCTCACAAATATAGTGCAATAAAAAGTGCATGAAGTTAGATATAACTATCTAGAGTAGGGCTATTTTATTCTTATAAGTATAGAATTTTTTATATTGATAAGTTGTTTATAACGAAGGAGCTTTCGAATTGACGATTCATATCATTAAATATGATCTAAAATATTTGAAACTTAGAGAAAGTAAATTTTGTAATTTTTTGAAATTATAATAAAACCATCAAGTGGATATAAAATGAATGGTTAAAATTGAACAACATCCTAAAAATAGATGATCGGATCCTTTAATTTAAAATCAGAGTTATTCATCTTCATCTAGATAGTGAATAAAATTTTTCATCAAAAATTCAATCAATTCTAATTCTTTTATATCATTAAACTAACAAGTATTCCATATCAGCCATTAAAAGTTATCAATTTTTAGATCTTTTGAATGTAATGTAAATGATGCCGAAGAATTATGAAACTTAGTTTTAAAAAGTTAAAAATGTTCTAAATCATGTTTAACGGTATGAATCGTCGATTCGAAAGTTTTATCATCGAAAACGACATATGAGTATAATGACGATCATATTCATAAGAATATAGTAGCCGGACTCCTATTATCTATTATTTTAAATTACTCTACCAACGCATCTCCAACTACGTCCGATTTATGCATAGTTGGAGATGCAGTAGCTGGGCCTCTTGTTGGATTTAGATAACGTGATTTATTTAAGGCGATATATAAAGATACAATCGATCTATTCAAAACGATCTGTAAAGATACTGTCAATTCAACTATTAGGATATATATATTTGGACACGTTCTTGATGGATGGATACGATTTAACATCCTTACATTGGATTATATAAATATATGTAACATACGAGAGTCTTAGTCTAATCCTAATTCTAATTTCCGTAACGGTTCCATATCCGAGGATAAGAAAATAAGCTCAATCAGATCATGAATTAGGACGAATCACAAGCAAGAATTGCTGTTTACAATCCCTATCTGTAAATCGAAATAATACCAGAAGATACGATTATAATTTTTCATAAAGTTTAACACCTCTAAAACTGCAGGTCCAGCTGTAGTATGTAGATGCAATCATACTAAACCAAACAACTTTTTTAAATTTCAGCTATAATTACACTTACAATGCAACCTGAGCTGCAAGGGATCGAGTCGGCAACGTATTCAGAGACACACAGCGTGATCAGAGTGAGGAGTCGGCGAAAATTTTGTTAAGTGGGCTCAATGCATGTCTCCTGAGTTAATTAATTAAATTATTTATTTAACAATGCACATGTGCTCGATGCGAGGCTCTCGCAACTCAACATTTATGAGATAGTGTACCAAGTGCCTAATTAAATTAGTGGGTCCGTGCAACTGATTTATTATTATACATATCAATTTCGAGTCCCTAATTTCTTGCTGAGTAATTAATGGTGGAGCAATGATTCGCAAAGCGCTATTTATGTGGTTGTGTGCGAGGAAAATGATACATTTGGCACATTGAGAAATCATACGATTCATTAGGTTCTCACATGGTTTGATGAGTACCCAGCCATATGTTTGGGTACTTGGGAATTTCATTGCAGGGTAATAATAATATAGTATACGACTAGTGGATTCTAATATTACACAAAAAAAACTTCAAAAACAAAAAATTATCTACAAACATATATATATATGTAGTTGTTGCCACTCTATATATATATATATATATATATATATACACAGTGCGGCTAGAATGCTTATGGAAGCACGGAGGGCTCTGTACTTTCACTTTGTTTTCGATGTTCGGACTTTCGAATCGACGATCGGCTCCATTAGACTTGATCTAGAGTATTTAAAGTATCTAGAAAATAAATTTTGCGATTTTTCGATATCATTTGCCTAGTGATCGAAATGGCTCAAAATCAACGGCTGAAAATAAAAATCTTACAAAATATGATGATATGACATTAAAATTTTGGATCAAAGTTATTGATCTTGTTTTATATGGTATAAAGAATTTTCTATCAAAATTTCATGTGATTTGAATATTTCTACACTGTTAAACTTGCAACCGGCTCACCACGGCCGTTAAAATTATTGATTTTGAGCCCCTTCGATCACTAGGCAAATGATATCGAAAAATCGCAAAATTTATTTTCTAGATACTTCAAATACTCTAAATCAACTCTAACGGAGCCGATCGTCGATTCGAAAGTCCGAACATCGAAAACAACTTGAAAGCACGGAGGCCTCCGTGCTTCCATAAGCATACCAACCCACTCTATATATATATATACAAATATAGAGAGAGAGAGAGAGAGTTGAGCTGGAATGCTATCGGTAATAAATGGATTCTTATCGCCCATTTATTTTCGATGATGAAACCTCCAAATCAACTATTAGCATTGTTGAATATGATCTATACCACTCGAAACATTTAGAAATCAAATTTCATATTTTTTCGATATTATATATTCTCTTGTCCATCAAATGGACACAAAAACATTTAGATCGCGAATGTAGATTTTGTTCTAAATAGTTTTAAAAAAAAATTAACCAAAAATTAACTGATTTGGATATCTTTACACCATTAAACGAAAAAATGCATCAAATCGACCATTAAAATTATAAATTTTGAAACCCTTTGATCATGAGGTCAATGATGTTGAAAAGATTTAAAATTTGGTTTTTAGCTAGATACTTCAAGTGGTATAAATTATGTTCAATAATGTTGATCGTCGATTTGGAGGTTCCATTATTGAAAATAAATGGGTGGCAATGGAGCCTATTTACTACCGATTGCATTCCAGCTCAACTCTCTCTCTCTCTCTCTCTCTCTCTCTCTCTCTCTCTCTCTCTATATATATATATATATATAATGAAAAATAAAGTGGAAGTGGTTATTGAGAGACCAGGTATGGCTAATCTGATCAACTCTATCATGTATGTAATCGATCATTGACCAAAAGTTTTAAACAATTCCCACTAGCTTTTACTCCGGAAAAACTAAAGCACGGGGGTGTAAAAAAGTTTACAAATTTGATCATGCAGGACCCAAAAGATATATAGTGAATTTAGTTAACAACTTAAACACATTGCCTGTAGTGTCCATTCACCTTGGCAAAGAAGCAAAGCATTGCACATGAGTTTAGTTAATAAACACATTGCCTACATGTGTGTCCACTCAAACAGTGCTTCATTCGTGCCTTGTGGTTCTATTATGTTGTACCCTGGCCTGCGTTATCTTAAGTCATGGGCCCACAAGGGGTAGCTTCCAACAACAAAAAGTGCTTTTTGGAATAGTCAAATGATACAAGCCTCCACTGTGGCTCAATAGAGCTCCTCTACGAAGCAGAGACAAACTATTGATGAGCTGTAATGAATGTTGAATCCACTCACGAGTGCATGAATGTGAGACATATGGAAGCAAATATAAGAGCAATGTGTGGATAATGTATATCCCTACTTAATTAATATATGAGAGGGCTCTCTCAAAAAAAAACCAAAAAAAATGAAGTGAAAATGAATGACATAACTAGTTACTAAGTTAGTAGGTGTTCAAACCATTAAATTCCAATGCTAGCATTTGTTGCTTCAAGTACGGAAAAAAAAGGATCATAATAAAGAGATCCAACAACCAAGCATACACATGCACAGTAAAATCGAATCCGATATGTTTCGATTGGAGTCGATTTAAAGCTAAATAAGACACAGGGCGAATCCTCCGCTTTTCTCGACTTCGAGATCCGGTAGTGATTTGCGCGACAGAGTACTATTGATGCACAGCGTGATGTGTAATTGTGTAGCAGAATCAAAGAGAATTCGTATGCGCTATGAAGTATAAGTGACATTTCGGTCGAATATTTCTAGTATTACTCAAATGTATAATTTGTGCATTTACCTTGGATATATAAGGCCTATATATATATATATATATATATATATATATGTATATGCCAAAACAATATAAAATTTAAGCAGTAGCAAGAACTCAAGCATAAATTTTGTTTTATATGCTTATAAATATAAAAGTGCTACTTTGTGAGAAATTAAACGATCACATCTAACAAGCCTGAAGCCCGGCCTGCGAGGCCCGATCCACCGAGCGGGACGGACATGGGCCTATCGGGAGGCCCTTTAATTGGACCAGGCCTGGCCGGACTTGGGCCTCTATATTGTAAATTCGGGCTTGACCAGGCCAGGCCCAGACATGATCCAGCCCGATCCATGAACAGGTCTAATAGTAGGGATGTCATTTGTCACTGAGCACATATATCCAAAATTTTATCCGAATCTATATCCGAACAGACGAGTTTATCCGATTCTAAATGAATACGATTTTAAATATAGGTATAAAAAATGAAAACTCAACGGATTTGAGTATGGACTTTGTCTCCACCCGAACTAAACTCAAACCTGATCCAAATTCAAATTGATTTTATATTATATAATAAATATGAATGTTTGATGCTATATTTGTACATGCACTTTAAAATTTTAGATTTTAATATAATATATTTGGAAACATGGTAAATAGAAATAATTATGTCGGGTTCAGGTTTCGAGTTTTTCGTCGGGTTTGGATTTGAATATGAATTTTCAAAATCCATCAGGTTCAAATTCTAGTTCAAACTCTGGACTCGAATTTCGGGTTCGGGTTCGGGCTTTGAAAATTCTGGCTTGAATCCCACCTGTCGATACACTTAATTGTTAGTGAATTCCTGCAATTTTGATGAGTATAAAATTAGAAAAACTTCAAATACCATACCAGTGGTTTCGTGCTTTCTCACTTTAGTGTGATTTCAAATGTATCACTTTAGTACTCTCTGGTTTCGTTTTTCTCTTTCTGTTATCTTATCCGATAATTTTTTTGTTCAATCAGTGACAAAGTTAAAACCACGGGGTACTAAAATAAATATTCGGTAAATCATAGGATACTAAAGTGAATATTCGATAAACTATATATATACCTGTGGAGGTACTGATGAAAAAAATAAAATAAAATTACAAGATACTGAGGTGATATATTTTAAACAACTGAATATTAAAGTGAGCAAATGCGAAACCCCGATAAGTGTTCAAATTATACTGGACCAAATGATGATGATGTTCATAATTTGCTGCTTATTAGGAATTTTTTCTTTTTTTACTTTTTTTTTTTTTTTTTTCGCCCTTTGAGACATCTCCCACCTCAAATCATTATCTCGAATTTTACTGTGCATCACGGCTCCTTGACCATCACACAGTTGTGTTATTTATGGATCTATTTGCTTTAACTTTTCGCGAAATAATTTTTACATAATTATTTATGGAGAGTGTTTGGCTCACTCTAACAGAAAATTATTTTATTTTAAAATAATTTTGTAAAGTTATTTGACAAATTCTCTAACAAAATTTTATAAAATTTAAATATAAAATATTAATTTGAATTTTAAAATTTAAATTTAAATTTTAAATATTACAATTTAAAATTTAAGTTTTCAAAATTCAAAATTTAAAGTTTTTCATTCTAAATTTTAATTTTTTAAATTCAAAATTTAAAATGTAAATTTCAACTTTTTAGATTTAAAGTTTATCGATTTTGAATTTACAATTTAAATTTAAATTTAAAATTCAAAATAAAAATCAAAGGTTAAAATTTAACATTTGAATTCAAAATTAGAATCAGATTTTAGAAAGTACATAGGTTTTAGCTGTTTCTGGTTTTGAGCCTTTGTAAATTAGAATTCAAATTTTAATATTAAAATCAGATTTTACAAAAAAAAAAATTACCAAACATTCATTTCACACTAAAATTACTTTCCAAAAATTAGGCGAAATACATGTCTAACTCTTGTGGCACATAAATTTGCCGTAGAAATAGTAGTTGGCAAACAATGGGCTCCTAAGATGCCCAATCTCGGATGCCTTCACCTTAGAAATTTCTAAGGTGCTGATAATAGTGTCAATCCATTTTATTCGTGCATGTTTACTTTTTTTTTTTTTTTTTTTTTTTTTTTTTTTTTAATATTACTACATCAATAGTGAAATTTACTACATCAATATTACTAGTTTACTAATATATTAGCAATGTATAGGAATTTGTGGTATGCACTCTGATGTTTATTAAAATTAAAATACAAAAAGAAATTTCTGTAAATATCTATTTTTTTTTTTACTTTTAAAAATCTGTATTTTTATCCTCTTAAAATTTTAAGTTGATGCACCTAGTCCTTTTCCGTCAGGGTTTCGTCATTACCCTTTTCCATTAGGGTTTCGTCGTTATTCCGTCTATTTTATATAATTTATACCGAAAATATCCTTTAAAATAATAGAGATATATTAAAAAAATTATTTTTTTTCTCGAGAATAAGTAGAAGGATAATTTGGTCATTTTATCTTCTCTATTAACGTCGTACACTCTGAAAATATTTTTTAAATTTTGAGGGGGTAAAATATAAATTTATAAAAGTAAGAAAGAAAAAGTGAAAAAAAAATGAGTATTACATGAATGCTTTCTATATTTTAGCCCTTTATTAATATGATTCACTCAATATGATGCCCTACTATGATTCGTCTGATCTCTTGTTATCTGACAATCTAAAAAAATTGAGGATCACAAAAATATAAAGGCCTTTGTATGTTTGGATGTACGAATATTTTGTGTGACATATTTTTTAAATTTTTATAATAAATTTGTAATTTATGATAGATAACGAGCGCGATCAAATTTTTTGAATGTAAAGACCTTTATTTTTTTTCAAAATAAGATAAAGCACAATTTAAGAAAAATATACTATTTTACCAAATCATAAATACTGAGACATTGTAATATCTGATAGATAATGAGTGTGATCAAATGTTCTTAATATAAAGACCATTATTTTCTTTTGAAATAAGATAAAGTACAATATAAGAAAAATCTACTATCTTGTCAAATCATAAATACTGAAACATTTTATAAAGCAAAATTTAAATTTCTAGCTTCCAATCAAAGAAAAAAAAAATCTTTATATCAAACAAATTAGGGTAAACTTCAAATACCACCCTTGTGGTTTCGTATTTTCTCACTTTAATACCCTGTGGTTTAAAGTGTATCAATTTAGCCCTCTAGTTTTATTTCTCTCTTTTCGCCAGCCCCTTCGTTAACTTTTTGTTAAATCATATACAAAAAACTTCAGATATCTCACCTATATTTTATCGAATATTCAGTTTAGCACTATTTAGTTTTAACTTTGTCACTGATTTAACGAAAAAAATTAGTGGAGGGATAACAAAAAGAGAAAAATAAAATCACAGGGTATGAAAATGATACATTTTAAACCACAGGATACTAAAGTGAAAAAGTACGAAACTACAGGCCGGGGTAATAGATTTTGGCCCAAAACCTGCTTTCAGATGAAAGATTGAAACTTTCCACACAGTTCTGCAATTGAATTCTTGTTTCATATTATAAATATTTGCATTTTATGAGTGAAAAAAAAAAAAAAATTGTATATATATTTATTAGGAAGAGAGTTTTCCCTCCAACCTCTCCTGAGCTCTCCAACAACCTCACTGTCACTTCCACTCAGTGATCTAAATGCTTACCTCTTATCCACACAACTCCTATTAAATCTTATTTATTATCTCTACAAGTTTTTTTTTCCTTCTTTTTTCCTTTTTTTTTGTTTTGTATTTCACTTTCACCCTCCTTTTTTTTGTCCTTTATTTTATTATGGTGATAGGGAGTTGACCATTTATTATGTGCTATTATTATTTTACTATTTGTCATTTAGGATTGCATTAAAATCTAAAAGAAGTCATTAAATTAGTCAAAGAATATGCTCCCTTTTTTTGTAAAAAGATGGGAAAAAAAAAATAATTATACTTCTTTTTGGCTCGGGAAAGAGTCTAAAATAAATTATAAGCTGCAAAGTTTGGAGTTCAAATACGAAGCTTTTATTTCCCACGCAGCAGAGAGTCGCTATAGAGAATTTAATAGAAAAGCTATTGGTAACAATGCAAATAACTTTTTTGAATAGTTCTACTTAGATAATTATTATTTTTTTTTTTTGTCATTACGCCCTCTCTATTAACGCGTAGCCTCCTGAAAATATTTCTAAAATTTTAAAAAATTAAAAGAGAAAAAATATAAATATTTAGGGAGAAATTATCTATATATTTAGCAATCCTTTTTTTCTCATTCAGCATAAGGCATGAACAAATCCTAGGCTTTTGTAGGTTGGTATTGCTTTATTGGGAACTACCAACACTGCAATGCTGGGCCCACCTAGGGTTTCTCTGAATCAGCTGTGAAGGTTAGGTGGGACCAGGGCTCACTTTGAAATGCCCTTCCTTTGCATTCATGGATGTGTTAAAAGCTTCAGCAGGTGAACTAATGAATGTCCTAAGGAGCCTTTAGATTCATGGGCCCCAAAATATCAATAAGTTGTAGTGCATAGGCTTCAAGGGCAACAACAGTTGCAGGCTAGTTATTGCAGCTTCTTTTCTCCTCATAAATTTTCACTTTGGGGTGTAAGAATGTTCACCTAAATGCCTACAGGGTTCATGTTCTCTCCATAGTTACAGCTTATGAATTAAGGCTCCGTTTGGAATTGCGAGAGAATCAACGGGACATAACCGTAAGAAAATACGATAGAAAAATACTCTGTTTGTTTCCGTATTTAATATCACGTTTCGCATATCACAATAAGTAGGTTACGATATTTTTATTTCGATCCCACCATATATATATATATATATCACTATATTGCCTCAACTTCCGTTTGTCTACTAGCATTAGACGGATCTCAGTATCAAATGTTCTCTAAGAATGTTGTTTAGTATGGTTGGAGCTTTTGTAGATGTGCTGTTCAAATATAATCCTTCACAGAAATACTAATAGTTTTTTCATTAAAAGACAATGTTCTCTAACAATTTAAACCTTTTTAGAGACAAACGTTTGTTTCATAGAATCCATCTTAAAGAACTTTTTACCACAACATAAATAGAAGTTTATTTCAGTGATAAGTTTAATTCTGTTTTGGGTGTTCAGAAGCTCAATATCAATTTCCGCTGCAATAATTGCGGGCTTAGTATACCTTTTACCAATTGATTTTGCATTTAGTTTATGATTGAGACTTAATTTTCTACAGAACTAAAAGAGGAGGAGTGGCAGTAACCAAGAGCATTAATGAAGCTAACAAACAACTCTAATCTTGCTGGATTAAGCAGTTGGAATCAACTAACCAAATTTAATTTAAAGCTAATTTAATTTAAGGCTAATTGATGTGCCTCTCATCGGGTCGTACATCGATCGCGGTCTCGCGTCAACTTACATTACCATCAATGAAAACCAGGAAAGGCCCACCCCAAGGTTGAAATTCTCATCCATTACTTCAAATAGAGTGGCAACATCACTTTCCTCATAAATAGTTTCATGTATAAAGCTTTAATCATAAATAACACATCAGTATCAGTTTTACCGGAAGAATAATTGCTCGTGAAAACACACAATTTTACTTTCCATCGCAATAGTTCCTATAATAATAGCTAACACATGTGCTATTTATGCAATGCACATATTTTTTTAACTACCATTTAAGCATTTATACCAATAATAATAGAAACAACCAAACACTTTCTCGAACTTTAGGAACTGTACGAATTGCTCATCAGTTAATGTTAATGAACAGAAGTCAATACCCGAACCACACATCCTTGCTTCATGTAGGGAGAGAAATACAGACATAGATAAGAGTGAGAAAATGGACTAAGCTAAAAAAAATAAAAAAAAGGAAGCGAAAAAAAGGGATCGAGGAGTTATCGAGAGCAAGGAAAAGAGACAAGCATGGTGCGTTCTTGACTTCCTTTTTAAAAGCTTCCTAAGCGTAAATGCAACACGACCCTTGTTAAGAACCCCTTTGAACTTCATCTTTATGAAGAGAGAAACATATTTATATATGGCATCAGCATCAGCAGAATCAGCAGCAGCAGCAGCAGCAGCAGAAGCTGCAAGCACACCACAGTTAATTCCAGCTCTTTGATGAGCTCATTGAAGATCCCAACCAACCCAAAAAAGTTAAAAAGAAATGAAAATAAAGAACCAATTAAAAATCTCCTCCACTTTAATTCGATTCCCGCATCAAAGAGCCACTGAAATTCATCTGATGTGCTGCAGCTGAGATTCAATATCAGCCACTGGGGCAATTCAAAGCAGCCTTTATTTGCTGCACAGTTGTGCTTATGAGGTTATTAACCGTCGCCACCGACTCCACGTTGAGCTTGGACGAGGGGAGGCTGCTGACGAGTATCTGAAACGCAACGGTGAGCAACGAACCAGAGGAATTGAACCCGGTTTGGTGCGCGCTCGAGCTCGTCGAGGCCCCTCTAACCCCACCAGCTCGACCGTCAGGAAGAATGGTGAACCCGGAGGGGAGGAGCGCAATGTTCGACGGGTCCTCGCCGCTCATCACGATGTTGATGGCCGGGATGTCTATGGGTGCGTAGACCACGAGAGAGCCCGACGCGTCAGTGCAGCTCTCTTGTAGTATCAGCATGCTACTCTGGCTCGAATTCAGTCCCTGTGTTTGATTTCCAAATAGTGTAAAGTTCTACTAAAGTTCGTATCCTTCGAAGAGAACAAAAGTTTACTGAAGACGCAAGACAGTAAACTTACTCGAAGTAGCGAAATACAATTCCCTGGATCCGAACCGTTTGATATCCTAGCAACTTCTTGCACCGGATTGCCACTCGAGAGAACATCCCACTGCGAAAGATTACATCCGAATTCAAAAGAATTTCCACTTGAAAGAACTGCGAGTAAAAGAAAGCGAGGAGTTAGGTATACGGTGAGGACCTGAGGCCGCATATTTTCATCTCTGAAGAAAGAGAAGACCCTCTCGCACGACATTGGTAGCCACAACGAGGTCGCAGCGCTCAGAACGACGCCGCTAGGCTGGCCAGGATCCGAGCTTCGATGAACTGTGACGCGAACACCCACGTCGCTTAACCCGGATAGCATCGTCCACCGCTGGATCTGGGATGAGCTCAAACTAGCACAAAAGTTGTTGACCATCCTCTGCGAGAGCTTCATCATACTTCTCTTCCCCTCCGGCGAGGGAATAACTGGCAAAAATAGATCAAATTGTGGTCAAAATTTTTTAGGTTTTAATTCCCGCGAAAAAACTAGTCTAAGCAATCATGAAGTACCTCCTCCGAGCTCCCTAGAGGTAGTAGCCATTAGGCCTGCAAATCTTTCGCATGTTCGCTGCAAAGTGGTTAGCCATCGTTGAGCTCCGAATGCCGCCCCACTGTTGATGAGTTCCCGATAGAGTAGATGAGTGCTAACTTTCTCTTCAATTTCCATGTGTTCCACCCAAGTAACCTGCACCAAAATGTCGCACTAAAAAACCGCAAAAACAAGAGAACATAGACATATCTTAACACCAAAGTATCATGAACAAATGTATAATGTAGCACCTTGGAGTATCCATTGGGCATATCTTGAATCAAACAGCCGGAAGGGAGCCTCCGAGACCGCAAAGGCGAATTGAACTGATTCTCTCTATTTAAGTCTAGCGAAACATCGGCTATAGCCCACAAACCCTGATCGATTTGCCGACAGTAACGCAGGAAGTGGAACTCGCGCGTGGGCACAACCGGCGATAGCACATGCAGTTCCTCATACATCTGCATTTGCATTCCAATCAGAAAAGAATGAAGCGATTTGTCGCGACAAATACCACGAAAAGGATTTGCAACGATAATGCGATCGAGTAACTACCAAAAGCAACGATCCGCTTCTTCCAACCATCCCAGTCGCGAGGACTTCGAGCGTCCTAGCCTTGGAAATAATGGCGGACAAGAATTCCAACCACTTGCCCTGTACAATGTAGGAACTGCGAATCAATCTCAATCCAAATTGAATCTGCGAGAGTTAAGATTAAACCAACCAGAAATAGTCGTTGGAGCTCACCGCGTCCATGAAAACATCGACCAACGCCGTTGCATTCATGAGCACTAAGCCCGAATCCCTTGAGGCCTCTATGCGGATATCCGGATCCCTATACCGGTCATCGGGCTTCTGGAACATCCTATCATAGGTTTCAATACACATGACCTCTCCTCTGTCACCGCCATTCCTTACCCACAAGTGCTCATCAGTTTGCGCGAGCCTAATCACCTCCTCCATTGCATTAGTAGCCATCTCCACCATAATAGGTTTCTCAATCTCAGGCACCGCCGTCGGGAAATGCGGAACGGTGACAGAACCACTCCCGGTGAGGAGATCAAGGTCGAGCGAAGGGGCAATTGTGGGGTTTCCAAGCGCCCCGACCGATAAATCCAATGACGAAGCAGCCAAGTGTTGAATCAAAGGAAGCTGAGTGATGGGTCTTCCGAGATACTTCGATGTCAAGCCGGAAACTCGATCGAGCTGTCCCAAAATTGATCGAAAACAAGAAACTTTACTCGATTTTAGCCGAAAATCCGAGACCTTTTCATCTCATTCATCAACATGGAATTATAGAGACAAAAAAGATTTGAACAAGTGGGTAACTAACTAACTAATTAACTACCTCTTCTTTCAATCTAGCATTCTCCATTCGCAACTTTTGCTCGTCGAAGTAGGAGCCGCAGGAGGGGCAGATGACGTTCTTGAGCGCCTCGCGCATCGCGATGTTCTCGCACCGAATCTTGTCGTTCTCCGACCGCAGAGTGGAGTTGTCGGCCCTCTCATGCTGAACCTGCCACCACACATGAACACACACAAACACATATATACATATATATATATATACAAGCACAATGAACCAAAACCATTACAAAAAACAACTCCTTTTTACTCTCTACAACATCTACAACATCTACAACCACCAATTGAATGAAAAAAGTGGGAAAATGAAAGGAAAGGATAGGGAACCTTCATCTGGGTCCTCCTATTCTGGAACCAAAACTTGATCTGCCGAGGCTCCAACCCCAGCTCCCTGCTTAGATGCATCCTCTGCTTCTCATCAGGGTGCGGGCACTCCTTAAACATCCTGTAGAACAAGCAAAAGCCCACACGGGGATTACTCCACAAGAAGCTCAAAAAGGAAAGCAAAAGATCAAAAAAGAGGGGTTTTTGACGCGACGTACGCCTCGAGCATCTGTATCTGCATCGGAGTGTGGCGGTGGTACCTCTTCTTCTTCCTCTGCGCATCCGAGCATTCTTGGTCGTCGCCAAAATCCATTTTTTCTTTCCCTTTTTTGTCTTGTTTTTTTGTTTTCTCCCCTCTTCTGCGAGCTCAAACCAAGTGCTCTACTCCTCCCACCGCAACACAACAACAACAATAAGAAACCGACAAATGGGCATGCGTTTTGGGGCTAAAAGGCATGGTTTTGGGCGCTCAAAAAGAGCTCTTTTGGTGGTTTCTCCTCTCGCAGGAGCCGCGCTCGGAAATATCGGCAAATATTGGGGCGCTGATACGAGAAAAAGAAAAAAAAAAAAAAGAAAGGTTTTTGGGGTTGGGTGGTAGGAATTAATACATACAAACAGTGTTCGTTCTCGTTCTCCCCCACAAACACAAACACTATACTTTGTGTGTTTTTTTTTTTTTTTTAATAGCTCGGTTGGGGAGAGGGAGAGATAACCGATGCGTATTACAAGGAGAGGAGTTGAATACTTGAATTTTCCGAATTTAAATCATCTCGCAGGGTTCGAGGTCGAGGGAGTTCACTCTCTCTCACTCTCTCTCTCTCTCTTCTTTCTCTCTCTTCTTCTTCTTCTTCTTCGGTCTCGTTGGTGAATTGAGAGGGAGAAGTGGGGGTGGTGGTGGTGACGGGTTGGCACAGCTGGAGCAATTAAAGGCGCGCGACGAATCAAACGGCTCGGATTCGGACTTCGCTCCGTGGCCTGTTTGGCCCTCTTTTAGTTTTTGCCCCTTTGCTCTGGCTGCTGAGAAAGGGCTTTTTCTAGTATCAAGCTCAGCCTGGAATGTCAGTATGGATATCTAAAATTTTATTCAAATCCGAATCCGAACCGAACGAATTTATACGATACTAAATAGATATAGTTTCGAATAAGAATATCAAAATTAAAAAATATAAATTTTGACTGTTCGGGATCCGAACCCGAACTCAAATTAATTTTACATTATATATATATAGTATCACGCTATAGTGCTCTTAGAAGTACAAAGTATTTGGTATTTGTAAGTTTTTCACAATTAAATTTATTCTCTCCATCAATTTCACCTTTTAAATTTATTCCTTTGATCCATTTCACCCCTAGATTATGCTATTCCACCGTTCACCCACTCAAATCTTCGGACCATTATTATCCTAATCCTACAAATCTTCATCCAAAAGCTGAAAACCTATGAGTACCAACGACCTGATGCTTTTAAAAGAATAGAAACTTAATTTTATATATATAAATATTTAATGTTATATTTGAATTTATATTTTAAAAAATTAAATTAAATCTAATATGTTTTGAAATATTGTAAAGAGAATTAATTGTTTTGGATTGGGGTTTTCAGGTCCGCATTTCGGTTTCAAATTTTTGGTTGAGTTTGGGTTTGGATATGAATTTTAAAATCCATATGAATTCAGGTTTCGAGTTTAATAGTTAGGTTCTGGTTCAATTTTTTTGAAACTTCGCTTTGAATTTGACCCGTTGGCATCAATTGGGACTAAAGTATATATATACATATATTTTTCTGCGGGAGCGTAGAGAGAATTGGCTGGTCTGTTTTACCGACAGTGAAGTTTAAATTTTAGCAAATTTTCACATGAAAATTATTTTTCTTCCGCTATTTATTTGTATAGTTGTAGAACTGAAATTCCTTCAGTTCTGTTTTTTATGTGACAGAAAATGAATAACCTAAAAAGATAAAGGTGTAGTAAAATGAGCTTTTTTTTTTTTTTTTTCGTAATTGACTTCAGAGAGTTAATTTGAGTTTTGACCGACAATGAACCAAACAATGAAAATGACTATTGACAGTTGAGAACTGCTTCACCTCTCTCCACTTTCGGTTAAATAAACACACCCCATATCATAACCAATAGACGGAGTATTTTTCTATTACTGCACATACGGTTATCTCTTTGTAATCCCAAAAAAATTTAACATAAAATTATTTTTAGAATTAAATAGTAGTATTTATATGATTTGGCCATTGACCTACATTTGTGGACAAAGATGGAGAGAAGACTTTAACTATAACCAACATGGAGTTAAAAAATACATTTCTCGCAAAATTCTAGCCCCAAAATATATCTCATACTCTATCTCTTTCACCGCACCAAATTAATAGCATATAAGATATATTTATATTAATGACTAAAACCTAATAAAATTAGTAATAATCTCAATAAGACTAAAAATAATTCTAATTTAACTTTAATGGATTGACCTATATAAAATAGATTTAGAAAGTCTTACGGTTCAAAAATTTTAGACATATCCAATAATACAAAATTAAAAAAAAAACTATTGAGAATAAACTAATGTAATCCTTTTTCTAATTGTATTTTATTAAATAGCACTATACTCTACAGTAATGACTAAATGAATCCTTCATCGGTGAAAGGAAGAATGCAGTGCAAAAAATATTTTGAAAATCGGATCGAGCTGCAACTCAAAAATGTCATTTGGTTAAGAGTCACTGGTTCGACAAATAGGTCAACCACTGATTGAACCAGTGAAATCAGCATGACGTTACAAAATATTTAATTATTATTTTAATTTTATTATATAAAAATAGATATTATTATTTAGTATCATGCTTAATTATAAAATAGGATTTTTAGAGAAACTTAAGTACATATAAGCTTTCAAGTTTACTTTTTATAAGACTAATATGTATTAATAGAAAATAAAATTAGTTTGTATTCTTGATTAATTAAATAAAATCGCCTTAGGGCGTCTTTTTTCTTAAAAAAAGAAAAGAAAATAAAACTAGTTAAGTTAATTTTTGGGAAAACTTTAAAAAACCCCTCTGTGGTTTCGTAGTTTCTCACTTTGCCTCCCTGTGGTTTAAAATGTATCAATTTGCCCCCCTGTGGTTTCTTTTTTCTCTTTTCCTTATCAATTTTATTATTATTTTTTTCTTAAATCAGTGATAAAGTTAAAATTAAAGGTACTAAAGTAAATATTTGATAAATCTAGATGGGTATCTGAAGTTTTTTATATATAATTTAATGAAATATTAACGAAAAAGCTACCAAAAAGATAAAAACGAAACCACATGGGGGCAATTTGATACATTTTAAACCACTGGGGGGCAAAGTGAAAAACTACGAAACTACAGGGGGGTTTTGAAGTTTTTCCTTAATTTTAAGATATTGGATTTTAATATGACTTGATTAAAAAAAAAATCCAGCTATATTGATTAAAATCGGACCAGTTCATTATTTCGACGGTTGAACCAACGGTTCGAATAGTTCAACACAATTTTTTAACGTATTCTAGTTTGAAGGAATGAATCGAATTGCTTTATAGACTGGATTACGGTCGGATCGAACTGGTTCGACCCGATTTTATTAGTAAAAATTCCGACTAAAGTGTAATGCATTGTCAAATGCCGGCTTTAAAGGGTGTTAGAGGATCAAAAATTTTGCAAGTACTTTAAGCCTCCGTTTGGTTCGGGGTTAAGGAAAAAGTAGCTATACCAGGGATATGGTTAAGTTCAGGGTTAAAGTGGGATTAAAATTTTTTTGTGTTTGGTTGGAGGTTGGAGTTAGTCTAGAATAGTAAAAAAAAGTGTTTGGTTGGAGTAGGTGGGATAAAAAGATAATGATTGATAAAGAAGAAAAAGGTGAGGGCTCGGGATGCGTGCGGGGTTAAAGTTGGGAGAGGGAGTGGGGTTAATGATTGATAAAAAAGAAAAAGGTGAGGACTTGGGATGCGTGCGGAGTTAAAGTTGGGAGGGGGAGTGAGGTTAGTAAACCCCACTAACCCGGTTTGGGGTGGGGTTTACTAACCCCACACCTTAAGAGTGGTGTTTGGGTATAAATTGGGGGTTAAGGGGTTATTCCACCCCTTAACCCCCTAACCAAACGGTGGCTAAGAATTTTCTTTTGTGATACTTTTAAAACATGTTAAAATTTCCATCAAAAAGATATTCAATTAATGCTTCTCAAGTTTATGGTTTTTATCACCAATGCACAGTATCAGAGGAAAAAGAAACTCGTTCCAAAAGCTTCTGTTCCTAGAGATGTCAATGGATATGGATATTCGAAATTTTATCCGAATTCAAATCCGAATAAAACGGACATATTCGAAACTAAATGGATATGGATTCGGATATGGATATCAAAAATAGAAACCCGACGGATATGAATTCGAATATGGATTTTGACTGTACCCGATCCGAACCCGAATCCGACCCGAACCCGAATTTATTTTGTATTATATATAATATATATACTAAATTTGATATTATATTCGAATTTGTATTTTAAAATTTTAGATTTAATAGAATATATTTTGAAATATTGAAAAAAGAAATAATTGTTTCGGATTCAAATTTTCGAGTTTGGGTTCGGGTTCGGGTTTGGGTTTCGGATTTTTGGTCGGGTTCGGGTTTGGATATGGATTTTTAAAATCCGTCGGGTTCGGGTTCGGGGGATTTCGGCATTTTTTAAAAATACGTCCCGGCATTCCAACCCGTGGACATCGTCTATCTGATTCCATATATAAGATATGTATATAATATATATTATATATATATATATAATACTATATACTATATATATTATATATATACTATATACTTATAGTACTATATAGGAGTCCGGCCTGCCCTATGCTAGTGATAGCACCAAACACTGGCTGCCTATCAAGTTTTCTACCGTTAGATTAACCGCTTTTATTATTTTTACCCGTTAGATAATACTATCTCAACCAACCACCCACTCAGTCTTAGGGGGGGCCCACATCATTCCTAACGCATCATATTTTCTCAACCAAGAACTAAAAAACTAATAGCCACCAAATTTCTTGGTGCGTAGGTGATAGTCATTCCAGGACTATCAATAGCACTAAGTTATTGGTGTTATAGTTTTTTTAGCCTTAAATTGAGAAATGTGTTGCATTAGGATGATGTGCGGGCCTCATAGAGGTTGAGTGAGTGATTTGCGTTGATAAGGTACAATCTACAAGCTACAAATAATTAAGATTAAATTCTAAGCGGTTGGACAGCGCAGCCCCGTGGTGGAAAACTATCGGTGGCTACAGATAGTATTCCCAACGACTATCTATATATATATATATATATAAGTATCATATAGGTATATATATATATATATATTACATATAAATCTATATATATTAATATATATAAAAGCCTCTGCAAGGGCAAAAAAGCACCCATTAATTGAAATGACTTAATTTTATAATTAAAAATAAAAAAAGAGGTGAAAAGCGGTTGCAAAAGCGTTACGAACCTACTTGAAGCTGCTAGCAAAAATTTTCAGTTAACATACTCAATTTTTTTATTTTTAATTTTAATATTTAACTTATACAATTTATTTGATTTAAATCAGTTAATGACGACAGACTTCAAAATTTAAATTAGCTGCTAACTTTAATAAATTTATATGGGAGAAAATTGAATAGAATATACTAATTAAATCTCTAAAGATAAACGACACATTTAAAATTTGAAGTCAAAGTATTATTAATTAATTCAAATCACATCAACTGAAGAGTTGCATAGTAAAATTAAAATTATAAAAAAATAGATAACAGCTTTAGAATAGTTCATAGTTTAGGCGAGTGCTATATGATTTTACCTTCCAAAGAATAGAGTTTCTATGTTGAGTACTTAAAAATCTTGAATTTCTATGTTTTTGTTTTAAAAGATTACATTTTGAAGCAAGGAAATCATTGGTAAGCTAGGTTAAATTAACAGATAATAATCCTCGATTAGAAATTTAAGAGCAAAGTGCCTTGAAAACGAACATTGAAAAGGGGTCGGATTTGGAGTTTTGTTGCATCCGATAAGACTTTTATCTTTAGTAGGGAAAAAGAGAGGCCATTAATATTAAATGGGTCGAATTTGGATTAATATTGGACTGATCCAAATGGACAACAATTAACTTAATAATAATAAGGCCAATTTGTATAAAAAATTCACAAGTTTGAGCTTTTGCAAAATTAGACCGTTTTTTTCGTTTTACAGATTCGGTTCGGATTTTTAGAAAAATGAAGAGAGAGGCTGAGGTGGAGGTGGCCCGCCTCGCCTCTGACCCCCACGCTCTCGCCCGCATCTGCACACCACCCATCCTCCTCGCATCTAACCCCACCAAGGCTGTGCTCGTTGCTACCCTTTGGAATGCCTTCCTCGCGTCCGCCCCATGCGCCCTCGCCCGCACCCGCTCACCGCCCCTCCTCCTTCCCTCCTCGCCTCCGATCCCGCCGAGACTGTGCTATGATCCTCTTTTTTCTTTTCTCCGAAACTTATCCACCACCTCCGCAGCCCTTCCCGACCCACTTCCACCTCCATCTCCAATGCAACAAATTTTTCACCCACCAAACCCATTTCTGAGAATCTGCGGTTCTCACCACCATTGCCGACGATGAAAAGGAAACGCTTCTCAGCGCCAAGAAGCTCACTGACGAGAGAGACGGTACGCGACCCACCGCGCCCACCTGGGGCCGGCGACGAGCGAGGTGGAGACGGAGAAGAGCGCGATGACGCCAGAGAGGAGGGTGGGGTGGCGGCGAGCGCAGCATCCCAGAAGGTAGCAGCGAGCGCGGCCTCGGCAAGGTCGGAGGCGAGAAAAGCGAGGGTTGCACTGGAGCATCTCTGGTCAAGCACTTTTGTTTGCTTAAAACAAAAAAGATTAACTAAAAATCAAAAACTAGAGAATAAGAAAGAAGAACTAAAGAAGAAAAAAGAAGAAGATAAAATTGCAGTGTTAAGATAAAGTTACATTATTTTAGAAGAACGTTGTAATATTATAGACGTAAATTGCATACTTTGAGATGTAAATTGCACCATTTAAGATAAAAGTTACACTTTTTAAACAAAAGTTGCACTTTTTGGAAGATAGTTACACTATTTCTGCTCCCAAAAAGCACCCTTTAAGATGAAAGTTACACTCTTTGAAAGATAGTTATACTATTTTTCCTCCCAAAGAGTATCCTTTAAGATGAAAGTTACACTTTTTGATAGATTATTACACTATTTTTTCTGCCAAAAAAATGTAATTTTTATTTAAAAAGTGTAACTTTCATCTTAAAGGGTACAATTTATATCTCAAAGACTGCAATTTATGTCTATAATAGTGTAACGTTCTTTTAAAATAGTGTAACTTTATTTTAACAATTTAACTTCATTTTCTTCTTCCTTCTTCTCTAGTTCTTCTTTCTTATTATCTAGTCTTTTGTTTTTAGTTTATTTTTTTATTTTAAACAAACAAAAGTTCTTGACCAGAGATGCTCCCATGTACCCTCCGTCCTCTTTGCCTCCAACCCCGCCAAGGCTGCTCTCACCGCTGCCCTCTGGGTCAGACTCTAGGTGGGCGCGGTGGGTCGCGTGCCCCCTCCTTCGCTACCGAGCTTCTTGGCACTGAGAAGCGCTTCCTTTCGACATCGTCAGTGGCTATGGTGAGGACAATGGGTTCCCAAAAGTGGATTTGGTAGGTAAAAATTCTACTGCACTGGAGATAGAGGTGGAACTGGGTCGCGAAAGGCCGTGGAGACAATGGAGGATGTTCAGAGAGAAAAAAAAAAAGAAAAGAGAATAGCAGCGGTTGGGTCAAAGGTGAGGAGGGCGGGGAGTGAGCCGGCGCGGGCTAGGGCGAGGGCGCATAGGGCGAAGGCGAGGAAAGGCGTCCCATAGGGTGGTGGCAAGCACAGTCTTGATGGGATTGGAAGCGAGGAAAGCGGGTTATGCGCGGATGCGGGAAAGGGCGTGGGGAGCAGAGGGAAGGCGGGCCGCCTCCGCCTCTCTCTTCGTAGAGGGAAAAAAAAAGAGAAAAAAAAAATAAAAGGGAGAGAGAAAGGAATAAAGATATTTTGGTCAGTTTTCTAAAAATTCGATTCTAATCCGTAAAATTGAAAAAAGGGAATTTTGCAAAAGCTAAAACTTGTGGATTTTTTTGTACAAATTGGTCTAATAATAATAATAATAATAATAATGTGATGGATAAATGTGTGCTTACATCAAAATATTGAACTAATGGACTTGCGTGTTAGCATTTAATTAAAGCATTATATTTGCTAAGCCAACATGTGGCTTTTCATTTTTATGAATAATACTTAGAATTGAATAAAGAAGCTCAATTAATTAATCCACATAAGATCGTAACATTGTTAGTTAGTGTGCTTTAAATATTGGACATAATAAATTTGTTACGTTTATGTCTCATGGGCGGTTGGATCTATATGCACACCGAAAATGTTGTGCAAATAGAAATTAGAATTTTTTTTTTTTTTAGAAAGAAAGAAATGTAGCATGCTATTCAACTAGAATTCGAACTTCGGATCTCAGATACCAACCAACAAGCCTTTTGCTATTTACGCTAGAGATAGTCAGTAGAAATTAGAATTATTAAAAAGACTAAATTGCACATTTAGTTCTCAAACTAACCACAAGGCACGTGACAATTTAGTTTCGAACTTTCAAAATTGCTATAATCAAGTTACAGTGATATTGCATCTTTATTATTGGCACATCATCTGTCACGTCCCGCTATCGCCAATTTGGTCGATCCGGGCCCGTACACAGACGCCGAACGGACAGCACCTCCTCTGTCCGCCCAAGGCTTAGCAACGACGAGTACATGTATAAAAAAAAAAACAATTTTCAGAATAACATTTCGATATACATGGCCTGCACGAAAGCAAGCAATAATCACAAGTGATAGTAAACTAACTAAACATGAAATTATTTCTAACAACTTCAATTCTATTCGAGCCTACTCACACACTTCCAGAACATGCCAATTGCTGTTCTCAAACCTCTAATTAAGTTTAGAAACACTTAATTTTCAATTTAGTATTATTATGACCAATTTGATCACAATTAGCTCACAATCAAATTTTCAGCCTATTACATCATCAATCACAATATTACCGTATCATCTCTATATTAGCGATATATTAATTAATATTTAGTCAACTAAATTAAATTATAGAATTGATTCTAACCATTCTGGAAGTTCCTAGACTCATAGTTTGAGGACCAGATGTGCTATTTACCCTATTCTTTAATACATGGTACAAAAATAAAGAGTTGACACTTGTAAATTAAGTTTTCAATTTTACCATTGAATAAGTCATAAGTAAAGGATATCAATTAATTCTCTATAAAGGAACAATTGTACTTAGTGCATACAAATTTAATAGTTGGTACTCAAAATTTCAAATTCAACTGAAGTTTAATTGTTTTATATTTTCAGCTAAATTTATTTCTTAAAAAATGAATACAGTAGGTAATGTAGAATCTTTTTTTAAAATAATAATAATAATAATAACTTTCTCAGTAATATTTGTTTTATCTAGAAAATGCAAAAATGTGAAGTATAAGAATCATTAGAAATATTTTTATTTTATCGATATTTTGAATAATATGATATCAGAACTGGTACTAAGCCTTAGTTCCAGTAAATCGTGACTCTAATTCTCCACATCCATTATTTAAATCACTTATAAGTTATTTTTTTTCTATTTATTTCAACTTATTTTTTCTTAAGAATAGTTCTCTTAATTTTAGCCATCCAGACAAATGAGGAAACTAAAAAAAATTATTTTAATCCATTTTCTAGCCAACCTTTGTTTATTATTATTATTATTATTATTATTATTATTTTGTGTGAGAGAAAAAGGTAGCAAGGTACACACTTCGCTCAAATTTTTTTTTGAAATAAACTCAACTAAAAATATAAAATAATTAAGTTTCGAACTTGAGATTTTAGATATTAACCATTAAATCCGTAGCAGATTGCAATAGGTATGATTTTTTTTAAGGTAATAAAAGGGTAAACTTTAAATATCATTCCTGTCGTTTTGCACTTTCTCACTTTAATACCATGTGATTTAAAGTGTATCAATTTAGTACCCTGTAGTTTTATTTTCTCTTTTCATTAGCCCCGTAGTTAACTTTCGTTAAATTATATACTGTTGGCGAATATATTCTTAGAGGTTAGCTACAAGATAAATTAAAAAGTGTCAACGAGTCGATCAAGCCGAGGCACGAATATCTCGCTCTCTTTAAGGAGATTCAAGCCCTCTGCAGTTGGCAAAGTCTTTGAACCGATGCAGCAGAGCACTGACTTGTCCCCTCCATGATACAACGGCTCGACCCTCGTCGTGTGGCTTCACCAACTCTACACAAGTAATGAGCCCAAAGCTCCACCAAAAGAAATACCTTTCTTTGACATTCTCTCTCTCAAGTATAATTAAAATACTTTTATTGTTTGTTGAGTTGTGTGTAAGTAAATAAAGAAGCCTCTATATATAGCTAGGCTCAAAGCATAGGAGTTACAAGAATTAAATAGCTTGGAGTTATAGGAATCAAAATACGTGCATAGGTTAGGTTTCAAATATAAGTTCACAATGAATGCAAACTAAATGAATGAAGTGGTAACTTCACATGTACAAATATAAATGCAAGTATAGGTTATGCATAAGTTAATAGAAATCATATTAATAATAAAATGTAACAACATATACAAAAAAACTTCAGATACTCCATCTATGGTTATCGAATATTCACTTTACTACCTTTTAATTTTAACTTTGTCACTGATTTAACAAAAAAAATTAGTGAAAGAGAAAACAGAAAGACAAAAATGAACCACAATGTACGAAAGTAATACATTTTAAATCACATAATACTAAACTGAGAAAATGCGAAACCACTAGAGTGTTTTTTAAAGTTTTCTCAAATAAAAATAAGCTCTATGTTCAATTTTTAACCTTCCGTATATTAAAACCTATCCATCATGAATTCGCATCAATTACTAAATTATAAATGCCATTAATAGTGAGCACATTAATGAAATCTTATGATGCATCAGTGTCACAGTTTGGTGTTTTATGGGAGGGTGCATGAGGTCATTTAGTGTGATGCATGATTCGATTCAATTTATATATGCAAGCTCATCACAGGTAATAAATTTTGTAGGAAGCTTTTAATTAATTACAGGAGGATTCATTTGACCGCTATACATGGTTTTCAATAGAGAGGGGATCTTTTCAGAGCTTATTTTGTTCTTGTCAGAGCAAAATATATTAAATTTTGATTAGTTACAACGTATTTTTTTGGGCAATAATAAAAATAGCTATGACATTATTAGTACCCTCTTCAATTTTGCCCTAATTTATTGTTGTAATTCAATGTACTTCCACAGGCACACATATATTCTAGGATTAATTGCACTGTTCCTATTTCTTTTTCTTTCAATTTGATTCTTAATCTTTAAAATTAATTGCACCACTGGTTCCTTATTTTTATCCATTTTTTTTCATTTTGATCTTTAATTTGTTCGCCCATATGCGCATCTATTGTGTCAAGCTCAACCTAATCACCTTCAATGACATCCTCCACGCGTATGATCATCTCAATCCGACAAATGATGTCGACTGCCAGTTTTGGAGTATTAGGAGACGTGCTCTTCCAAAAACTTTAGAAAAATTAGCACACCCAATTCGACTTGCTGGTACTTGGTATCCGTATTCTCACTACGGGTAGTTGTTAGAGAATAAGGGTATCAAGTATCACCAATATGAGAAGTCATTTGAATGTCTACTTACTCGTCAGTGACTTATTTAATGTTGCAGTAGTGTGACTGGTTCTTTGATCTACGGTGTCTCGGCTATTCACAATAAGATTACTGTCGTTTGATTGTACATACACTTGGTCTCCAGCCATTCGGGTTCTTGCGTTGTATGTTGATTGCAGTAGATTCGTTATAGGAATAGAATGTGTACCTATATAAAATCTATCTCTCTTGATAAATAGAGGTGTTAGTCCTATATGGTTTATAAAACCGAGTTTAAAAGATTTTGGCCAAGATAGAGTTTAAAAGATTTTGTCGATTTAAATTAAGATTTAATCGGTTGAACCAATTAAGGATAAAATAAAATAAAATTTAGATTTGTTTTTGTCTTTAATGGTTATTATATTATTATTAAAAAGAAATTATATCTCTTTTTTATAAAATACGGAAGTTTCCCTTGCTCTTTCTCTTCTTCTCTTCGATTCTGTAGGAAGAAAGACGTTTTCTGTAAGGAAACTCATACCCCTGTAAGAATATCGATCAGATTAGCAATCTCATGTAGATACCTATAGATGTCGGACGTTTGTGCGACTTCAAGAGAACCAATTTGACAATCATCAGATTATGGTGAAGATCTATTCGCGCAAAAGTGAAGATTAGATTTTTTTTTTCTCCTTTAATCTCTTAAATAATATGAGGGATCCGGTTTATGTGATTTTAAAATTGAATCTCGAGTTTTTAAAAATCGAATTTGTTTGTTTTTTTTTTTTTCGCTCCACTTAATCGCACGCAATTTTCTAACATTGACATGGTTATTCCATAAAAAATAATAGAAATTCAGATTTAGATACATGAGACCAAATTGAAATAAAATATAAAAATTGAGGATCTATTAGCCGAAAAAAAAAAAAAAAGGTTAGCCACCAAGCTAAAAAGAAAAGGCAAAATTCAGAAGCAATGGTGCAATAACGCTATATTATATGTATACTACAAGAGATGCACATTAGCAAAATAATAATAGTGTGCAGAGAATTGAGAGGGTTCATTTTTAAGTTACCAATATGTAAGTGTTACATGCATATTGCAAACGTGGTAAAAACAAGTTAAAGCTCCTTAATTTGCTATAGGATGTGATGTTAATTAAGTCTTTTCCATCTAATGCTCCCGTCGGATTGTTGTCGCTAACCATTAATCCCAAAAGTTTGAGCTGTTAAAAATACGCAACTAATTCACTTGAAACGTATAGATACAATGCCCCACAACCAGCCTCACGCCACTTCGATTATGACTCGGCCCATCCAACCTCGTGCCATTTCGAACATGACTCGGTCCAATATGACCTTCCACCATAGGGCAGAATGCTGGCCCATTTAAGCCAACAATCTCCGCTCCAGCACTTGCACACATTTGCAGCATGTGAAAATCGAACTCATAACCTCTGGCTCTGATACCACTTGTTGTCTCTCTTATGAAAGATAACCCGTATATTTATAAGAAATTCCAAAATTCTAGATACATAAGTGATAAGGCGAAATCGGTTTATTATTGTTATGCTAATATATATGGTTAGAATTGATCTCAAATTAGTTTTTCAATGTAAAAGCGAGATTAACCCCAATCCAATTAAACAACGTAACAACCGTCGGATCGAGCCCGATTATGGGCGAACCCGATTCGATTTAACCATATGCCAACAGCTACAAAAAAAAAATTTTAATTAGGTTGATGGCTAAAGAAATTGGTTAAATTTGTCAAATTATAAATGCCCCCAATAATATTAATTAGTAGCATAAACAGCTCCAATTAAAAGAACTTAGGGTCTGTTGGGAAATATTACAATAGCGAAATATTTGTTCAAAACGATATTTGAAGTAGTGTTTTTTTTTTCACAAAACTGTTTATGATGCTTTTGTAAAAATGCTGAGCTCCTCAATCCATGGTCGAAATCGAAACTATAGTACTATACCCCGTTTGCTATTCACATGCAGATAGTCCCACATATATTATCAACAAAAATAAATTAATGAAAAAAATAATATATAATATATTTTTTAAAATTTTTGAAATATTATATATGTCTTTATTTTTTTGTTTCAAATACAGCCCTAATATATTTTTCCATTAATTCCGTTGTCAGTACATGTGAATTCATCTCAGGTTAAATCCGGATTAAATTTCTATCAGAATTAAAAAAAAAATTAAAATATCTCTTCTGCCCCTGAGTTAAGGATAAATAAAAAAAAAATTGATAACGATAAAAAAAATATTTGAAAAAAAAAAAAAAGTTTGTTTCTAAGTTAAGAGTAAATAAAAAAAAGTTGATGACGGCAGAAGAATAACAATTTCGAAGAGAGAGTAAGAGAGATATTCGGTCAATAGCATCTCTTTACATATGCATATAAGAATGACTTGTTTCTAACTTAAGAGCAACCGACCGTCTCTAAAGCAAGTGACAAAGGGCTTGGTGGTTGGTACCCGAGGTCCTAAGTTCGAATCCTAGTTGATTCACATTTCTAGCTAAGTTTATTTTTAAATAAAATAAACGAAGCGGATAGCGTACAACCTATCTCTTAACAAAAAAAAAAATTAAGAGCAAACAAAAAAAAGTTGATGACGGCAGAAGAATAACAATTTCTAAGAGAGAGTAAGAGAGATATTCGGTCAATAGCATCTCTTTACGTATGCATATAAGAATGACAATTTCAGATTGGATTGCCAACTTCAAATGTTTGGCATAGGCTTTGAAAACGAAAAAAACCAAAAAAAATGCATGTATACATTTCATGCATGCATAAATCATGCATGTTTCCACAGAGTCCAAAAAAGATCAACTCATTAATACTTACAAAAGATCTATCTTGCTATGAGCCAAATAAATATTTTTATATCCTATATAGCTAGAATAGACACAAATTCTAATACATCCAAGATATATATATATATATATATATATATATATATATATATATATATATATATACACACTATAACTAATTTTTCTTATCTGTCATTAATGTCTCCTATTTTTCTTATTTATTCTTACAACGGTCATCTTCTTCATCGAGCTGAAGAACTTCTTTCTTCCACTGTGCCCTTATTCATTGGTATGTCTCATTTAACCAAAATCACAAAATCAAGCTCTAAATATACAAAAATCCATTGCTAGTCCAAAAAAATTAAAATAATAGATACGTATACATGAAACAGATCAAAATATTCATATAATTTTTGTTAGAAAATCAGAAAAATTAATTATTAAAGAAATTCTTGATTGGGGGAGCTCCGCTATCACCACTACCGCTATCCAGAGTTTAACCCGATACGAACTAACGCTACTAACAGTGAGGGCAGATTTAAATAACAGAAAAGGTTTATAAGGATGTTCTTGAAATAAAAAAATTTCAGGAATATAGAAGATATTTTTTAAATTTCGAGAAGTATGTAGATAATTATTTCAATTTAAAAAATCCTCCTACGAGCTTGCTCTTGCACGCGTTTGTAAGAAGAACCCACGACATTCACGCATGCTGCAGGTAAGAATATTTGTCCTATTACGACTCCAATATAGAATCAGTTATTTTATTGAGGTACTAATATACCGAACTTATCTGCACTATAAATTATTTTGAATCCAGTAATTTCTCTCTTAAATTGTTAATTTTGTTGTTTCATCTTTCAAATTATCTGATTTGAGCATATCAATGAAATTTTAATTTGAAAATTTAAATGTGTTGCTCATCTTTATAGATTTAATTATTTATTTTCATATAATTTTCGTATTTATAAATTTATTAGAGTAAGAAATTAGTTAAAATTTTAGAATTAAAGTGTTGTTGAACGGTTCGAATCAACTAAATTAAAATATTAGATAGTAAAATCAAATTTTTAAAATTAAAATAATAGTAAATTTAAAATGATGCGTAGCTCGGATACGTTCTATACTTTTTGACCTTTATTAATTGCTCTAGTACTATAACCCTTGTGTTTTGAGAAAAAGATTGCAAACTACCTACTTCGTTCATTAGGAAAATAAACTTGACTTATAAAATGGAAGCAGACAGGACCTCCGAAAAAAAAAAAAGAGACAGAAAATGTGGACAAAAGAATAAAAATAAAATAATAAAAGACAACAACGGAACAAGTAAGCAAAAAACAAAACAAAAAAATAGGAAAGGGCCAAAAAGGCCGAAAAAGAAGACGAGGCAGTCAGAGATACGTGTTCCAGGCTGACATAAGGAGTCTGACGCGATCAAAAGCTCGGGTACTATAACCCTTGTTGTATGTAGGGTTTGCAGTGTTGTTTGGTTCAATCGGATTCGAGTAGTACTCTATATAAGGAGAAACAAAACCATTGTGCGAAAGCAAAGAGGAGGTGCAGTAATGGATCCTCCAGGGTACAAAACCATATACTTGGATTGCATCCGAAACCACGCGGCGACCTTCGGCCTCGTCCACTACGACGGCTGCTGCGAGTACGTCGAGGACCGGCATCAGCCGGGCAGCAGCCTCTGCGAGGCGTGCGGCTGCCACCGCAGCTTCCACCTGCCGATGTTGATCCAAACCAGCGGAAGGAGCAATAACAACAATGCAGCTGGCGGCGGCGGTGGCAACGGCGGCGGCAGCAGAAAGGGTGGTTGTGCGGCCGACGGAGGCAGAAAGAGTGCTGCACCGGGGCACAGGGATGGCAGAAAGCCCCCGACAATCGGCGGCGGTGGTGGCAAAAAGGGTCGTGCTGCGGGTCGCCATGGCACTGCAGAAGAAAGCGACCAAAACTTTTCTTAAGTCAGTTCAGTAATATGGCAGTTAAAAGCATCATTTTTATACTATATAAGATTCCAAAATTTAAAACGCTTTAAAATTATCGGAGTTTTTTATAATATAAAAAATTTGTAAGTGCTTTAAAATTTTTTTATCTTTTATTAATATAAAAATAATATTTTAGCTACTATATTATCAAAATAGGTCTTAGGAGATGGGACTAACGAGCCACAATCTTTACGGATATTTACGGTAGGGCAATGAAAACGTACCCCTCAAATTTTTCTATTTTATGTTCGCACCATTGTTTCTTTGTGTCTCTTTTGTCATATGTCCTAACTATAAAAGTTTGAATTTTTCTATTTTTTTCCATGGAAGATGTAGATGGACGTGCATTTCTACATTTTCGGTATATATATCTATCTGTTTGGTTTACGATTTATAATATTTTTGTAATTTTCATATTATTTATTAAAAATATTTAAATTATTATTGTTCAACTCAAACTTAGATAGTCGTAAAAAATACGTTAGTACAACAGTAAAATTATTGTAAATTTTTAGATAATAAAAATACAAATTATCTATCTATCTATACTTCCATCTCTATCTTCTCCTAAACTTGCCGCATATTAACATTCCGTTTACTATTGAATGTGGGATCCGCCCTGAACCGGTTTAAGTCATTTCTCTTTCTTTATTTGAATCAAACCGATTATTGTTCAGTGTGGGCTCCTCCGAACGGCCGGCTCAAGTATTCCATATTTTTTTTCGCTTTCTTTATATGAACCGAATCTGGTTTCTCTCCTTTTTTACTTGAACCGAATCGGATCAACCTATTGCATTGTGTCGAACTGTCCCAACCGCTCCACATGTTTTCACATGTGAACCGAATTTTTTTTTTCTTTTTTACTTGAATCGAATAGATCACTATCCAGTGTGCCGGCTCAATTTTTTTTTTCTCCTTTGCTTGAACCGAACCGGATTTTCTTTTTTTTTTTTTTTGCTTGAACCGAATTGGATCACACCTCTATATTAGGCTCAACTATTTTTCTTCCTTTTACTTCGATTGTTACTTTCATTCATCGACAAGATAAATCCTAGTCCTCATCATCGCTTCTTCTATCGTCGTTTTCTCTTCTTTTGTCGTTATTTTTTATTTTTTTTCTAATTATCTATCTGTCGTATCGCACGAGTTACTATACTAGTTATAAATTAGAAGACTTTTTTTTTTCTTTGTTGATAGAAATCATTAGTAATGCATTTATAACAGCATAGTAGCCAATAAATTAGTAACAAATTTGCATTTCCAAATATAAAATATATAACAATTTTAAAACAGTAAAAATTTTAGACCAAACAGCCCCTAAAGGAAAGGATCTGCACTCTTCTTACAATATCTTGCTAAGCTTAATTTGCACATTTTACTTGATTGATGGTGAATTTGATGATCTTACGGTGGACACTATTTGCATCAATTTTTTGTTCTGTGATCATCACTCGATCTTTATTTATTATGGGAAGTGTTTGGCCACGTAAATAAATTGATGCGCATGCAAAAAGGTTCGATCGATTTTAGAGTGTGCGCGAGATGTGGCTCACATAATATGGACAAAATAATTCAGGTTGAAATAGACTTTTCGATGAATTAATTAAAATTTAGATAAAAATTATTTTTCAATGTTTATTTAGTGAAAACTAAATAATATAAAAACTAAAGGTAGAGAGTTGAGTTAATATTTTTTTTTTTCCCTCACGCTTGTTATTCGTAATTGGCTTCTATGTAAAATGAATTAAAGTCAATTATATTATTTTGAAATGACTGAATTTTATTTTACAGAAAATGTTTTACCAAGTAATTAAATTAAAAACCGCATGAGAAAGGGGATTGGTCGATTCCATATATCATTGCATTGACCTTCTAATCACGTTGTGGAACATTTCATCTCTATTTCGTGGGATGTGTTTTGCCACGTAAATTATTTGTAAGACCATAAACATAACAATTTTCTAATCATAAAATATAGTTTAACATTATCCTCCAAATATGAGAACACCGAAAAAGACTTTGTTGATATCACCTACAATCAAAAAACCAAACCAATGATTTTAAGTCGAGTGGAACCAGCAGGTTCAACTGGTCCGATCGTGACACAATTTTTAAATATTTTTAATAACGTAGATCAAGTCTAGTGATGATATGCTTTCATATTTAGAAACCAAATTTTATATTTTTTTTGAATATTATTTGACTACTGATCAAAAAGTCTCAAAATTGATAATTTTAATGACCGATGTGATGCGTTTGTGAATTTAACGGTATAAATTAACTAATCCAAATCCAATAAATTTTTTATAAAAAAAAAAATTTACTATTTAAAGTAAGATCAGTATCTCTGACCTTAAATTCAAATCTTTTGTCATTATTTTTTATCAGATTTTTATTTTCAGTGATTCAATTTTAGACTACTCGTTTGATTGATAAATGATGCCAAAAAATTTTGAAATTTGATTTTCAAATACTTTCAATAGTGTAGATCAAATCTAAAGAAATTGATTGTCGATTCGAAAGCAACATCAACGAAAATAACTTGGTAGCATAAAATCCCCCGTGCCACCTATAGTATAATAGTCAGACTCTCTCTCTCTCTCTCTACATATATATAGAATTGGATTGGAATATTATTAATAGTATTTGGGTTCTTTTGCTATTGAGTTTTCAACCCTTGGATGAAAAATCGTAGAATTCAGATGATAGTGGTCTCCTAGGGCTTAGTGATGATCCCCTTAAGATCGAATGGGTTTTTGGTTGAATAGTATGATTTAAAAGAGTGGAATTGATTAAAATATAGATCTAACTGCTAAAAACTAAGTAGGAAAAAAACTCAAATACTATTAATAATACTATTAATAATATTCAAGCTCAACTCTCTCTCTCTCTATATATATATAGAATTAAGTTAGAATACTTTTAGAAGTATCATTCCCTTGGTGCTTTTGAGTTTCTAGCCCTTGGATCTACTCCTTGATTACTAATAACCTTTGGATCAAATACTATTCCACCTATCACCACCTACCACCATCATCTCAACCCTACATCTGTCCATCCAATGGCTAAAAATCCAAAAACACCAACCCCTTAGTGCTTTTGAGAGTATTTTTTCATCCAAGAGCGAAAAACTTGGTAGCACCAAGTGCTTGGTGCTATTAATAGCATTCCAGCCTAGTTCTATATATGAGTTCGGCTGAGATACTATCGATAGCACCAACCACTTGGTGCTACTAAGTTTTTTGCCGTTGGACTTAACCCTGTGACTATTTTCACCCGTTAGATTATACTATTCAATCAACAACTCAATCAACACTAGGGGGCCCACATCATCCTAACCATATATTTTTTCATCCAAGAGCGAGAAACTTGATAGCACCAAGTGCTTGATGCTGTTAATAACATTCCAGCCTAATTCTATATATATATATATATATATATATATATATATATATAGTGCACACAGTCGCATCTNAGCTCAATTCTATATATATATATATATATATATATATATATATATATAGTGCACACAGACGCACCTAAATTTAGGTTTGATTCAAGTTTGGGATGGATACACTCTCTAGATTATTGCTAAAAGAGTATACATAAACTAATAAAAATACCCTATGTTATATTTATAAATCGGCCGTCTATAAAAATAATATTCTTAAAAACCTTTTAGATATACACCATTACGATTGGTTTTTTTTTTTTGAAAATGATTAAGTAGTACTTACACAACAAGACAGCAGCAATGATCTTGATAAATAAAGTTAATTTCCTATAGATCCCTACAAATATAGTGAATTACAAATATATTTCTACAAAGCTCAACTCTCATATGTTGTCTCTACACAAGTTCTAATATTTTCAAGTATGTCCTGACATTATGATCCGTTAGAAAAAATTAGTTAACCGTAAGTAAAATATTTAAATCTAGTTAGTTAATAAGATGAATTGACCTTTTTATCTCTCTTTAATTAATAATTGAGACTTTTGGAGGGATATATTTGTGATGCCACACTTATAAAATAAAAAGTGTTTTAAGAGTAACAAATTAAAAGAATATATTTAAAAATATTAGAACTTTTAAAGAAACAATATATGAAAGTTTAACTTTATAGAAATATATTTACAATTCGTTATATTTCCAGCAATATATATAAAATTAATCCTTATAAATATTTTATATATATATATATATATATGTTATCACAGTTCAATCCAACGTGGCTGCACCATCTGTATTTGGCGGTAGGAAGAGTTGGGTGGGGCCCACTTTTTTTTTTATTTTTCCGACCCAAATCATTTTTGTTTCTCATTTTCCATTAATCTCTCTCACATATATTTTGGCGGAGAGAACAAAAATTATCTGAAAAGGATTTTTCAAATTATTCGTTTAAGATTATGAGACCTATCGCCACGTAGTTATTATTATATAGATTTTAGATATAGATTTTAGGGAAAACTTCAAATACCCTCCGTGTGGTTTCGCACTTTCTCACTTTAGTATCCTGTGGTTTAAAGTTTATCAAGTTAGTACCCTGTGGTTTCGCACTTTTTCACTTTAGTACCCTATGGTTTCAAGTGTATCAAGTTAATACCCTATGGTTTTATTTTTGTATCAAGTTAGTACTGTGGTTTTAATTTTCTTTTTTATTATTCATTTCGGACTATATAATTTAACAAAATATTAAACTACAGGATACTAAAGTGAGAAAGTGCGAAACCATAAGATACTAACTTGATACACTTGAAACCATAGGGTACTAAAGTGAAAAAGTGTGAAACCATAGGGTACTAACTTGATACACTTTAAACCACAGGATATTAAAATGAGAAAGTGCGAAACCACAAGGGGCGTATTTAGAGTTTTCTCTAGATTTTATATCTCAAAACAATTTGGTAAGATAATTGAAATCTCCCTTCCTTTTTTCAACTATTAGCAGGTACAATTTTTTTTTATATCTATTAACTAAAAAAAATCATAATATCTACAATAAAAATTACAATAAGAATTTCAATTTCTTTGGTGAATTCCTATTATAATCATTTTAGCAAATAAACTGTAATATTTAATAACAAAAACTTTTAAAAAATTGCTAAATCTAAGGATGAAAATTTTTATACATTTTTATCTTTTTAATTTATATATTCAATAATTGTTACTCCTAATCTTGATTATAAAATACCCATAATGCCAATACACTGTTTCAACCACAAATCCCTGCAATTTACACGCATCGAAATTAAATCGTTTTTTGAATAAGAAATTGAACCCTTTTTTTTTTGAATAAATAAATAGAATCAGATCCAATCCATTAATTGGCCCATTTGAGGCGTATCCAGTACACATGCGGTGGATCCCCATACGACAA
Organism: Ananas comosus; assembly: GCF_001540865.1. Classification (NCBI taxonomy): domain Eukaryota; kingdom Viridiplantae; phylum Streptophyta; class Magnoliopsida; order Poales; family Bromeliaceae; genus Ananas; species Ananas comosus. The sequence goes on from NC_033626.1 coordinate 10,086,439, forward strand.
AAAAGTAGCCGTTACTCTTTTTTCTTTTTTAAAAAAATTTGAAAATTAGTTCATGGGAGCGTTGCTACAATCTCTCTCTCTATATATAAAAAAAAAACGTAATCTCTCTCATACGAAGAGACGAGCACAAGCCAAAAAGGCGAAATTTGAAGCTCTTCTCACAGCTTTTTGCAGAGTAAAAAAAAAAAAAAAAAAAAAAAAAAAAAAAAAGTTGATTGTTTTCATGAGACCCCTCTCTTCTCCTCTGGTACTGTCTCTCTCTCTCTGTTTTATGATCTTATTATGGTGTTGGTATAAATATAAAAGCTTTATTTATTCTGTAGGAAATTTTAGATACTAAGGAAGATGGAGATGAGGAGAGTGATGTCAATTGTGGCATGGGCATTGAAGAAAATGAAAATGAAGTTTTAGAAGAAGAAGAAATCGTGTTCGCACCGATAGAGCATCCCGTCGAACCTCCCGACGACGACCGGCCCGCCAAGTGCCCGATGCCGGAGTCTTGCCCCCTAACTGTAAGTAGTTTTCGGAATGAGCGGTATCATCGGCGAAGCTGGTTTTGATATTCACATGTAGATTCACTGAATCTGATCGCTGGTTTACTGATTGAGTTGTTTCTAGTAAATTTAATTCGTAAAAAGTGTTGGTGAAGTAGCAGAATTATTATAGATCTTCAACTAATAGTAATACTACATTACCATGTGTTATTTTCATTTTCAAACTTAGATAAAAAGTATTCATAGTCCATTTATAAGAACATATAAATTCTGAATCAACCTCCGAACTCAAGTCGTATGATAAGTTAGCAACATACTTGTGATTCAAAATATAGAATATAGGAATAATAACTTACATATACTCTTCAAAACTTCAAAAATATTTCATATAGCTCTGGTTGAATAAAATATCCTTATTAACTTTCAAAAATCCCTTCAAATACCGAAAGTTATTTTGGTAATTTCAAAGCAAATCTAAAAGTTTTTAATAGTAGTTAGGGATAAATAAGCAAAAACTCAACGGCCCCTAGAATATATGACATTTCTAGAATATTACAAACTTTGAATCAAACAACCTCTAAATGTCATCTCAAGAAAATGTCTTTATATTTATAAATTTTAAAGGTTGGTAGAAGTAGAAGCCCTAAACTCTTGAGGTTTTAAGCCCTAAACTCTGTGAGGTTTTTTTTTTTCTTTTGAAAAAAGGTAGTGTGAATAATTAACAATCAAGTTATTAGACAATGCAAATTTGAAATTGACACTAAAACATAAGTTGACTAACTCTCAAGTTGATATTAATTTTCTTTGATATATGTAATCACCGACGAAAATCGGTTAAAATTGGTTTATGCCATCTAAAATCAATCAATCAAAAGTATATTAAGGTTTTCATATCAAAAATTAGTTGATTGAGTCGAGTAGGGTAATGGCATGCAAATTCACTAAATTGTAGTTCTTACTTCTCCTTCTAGCTAATTCGAGTAGGGTTCTCCGATCATAAGATCGATTTAAGTTGATTAAGGAGCTCTTCAACTCGGTCGAATCGAGCTTCACCTGAACTAATTTTGGGTCTAGTTGTGATTGGACTCGCGGGATCGAAACGAGTTAGAAAGCGGAATTTGGAATATGCAGCTTTATTTCTTCTGAAAACCTCCGAACTCATTTACATACAGCTTGTGATTTAGTTAATTTTTTCCTTCTCTTTTTAAATCTGTAAGGATGAAGGAGAATTGAAGGAATCATTCAAGGAGATCTTGCAAAAGGAAGCAGAATTGTTGGTAGAAATTGAAGAAAGTGCGGATCAGCGACGTTCTGCGAAGGCCGATCGGAAAAGGCATCATAGTGGTGCCACTGGAGATCCTCCAAAGTTTCCGCAGTACAATATTTTTCAAGTGTTTCAACAATGTAAACAACATTAAGATCGAAAAAAGCGCTTCGACGCATCATTGTATTTAAATGATTGGTTTGGTGCTTTCTTGTAACTAGATAGATTGGTCCAATGATGAAAGTTGTGTCATCTTTAAAAAGGTGTACATGTAGATATGCAGAATTAAGTATTAGACTCTGCCCCCAACTAAAGCTGGGAATTGGCCTCTCAAATTTTGAATGGTAACAAAGCCCAATGGTAATTCTTTTAAGCCTGAGAAGGTTTTTGAATTTCTTTTCTTTTTTTTCTTTTTTTTTCCCTTTTTTAACTGTGTCTGCATAATTTTTTAGTACCTGGATGCCGAGAATTTACTATTTGTTGGTAGCACTATTGTGATCCAAGAGCTAAGAAGTTAATAATAGACACTATTCTCTATTCATCGACTATCAATAGCATTTCAACTATGTTTATTAGCCTGAAGCCGGAAACACGACCCCCGAATTTAAGCTCAGACGGGTCTTAAACCCTTGACCTCAAAATCGGCATGCAATTACATAACTATTAAACTCCCGACGGTTAGATAGATATATAAGAATTCGTAAGTTTCGGTACTACGGACTTGTCTACAATTCACTTGACTGCACAACGGGGCGAGGAGAAAAGATGGTTCATGCAGCAGTGTTTGTTGAATCCCAAATCGAGGCGAGAGCGAAGAAGCATGCTATCCTCGCGAACTTCAGTAGCCTATTCTGCTTTCTAAATCAGCAAACAAATATGCCCTTCCAACTCTGGCATGCAAAACCACTGGCTTTTCTAAATACATACTTGTGTGTAATAGAACACAATGTTGGAACACGAGTTGCATGTGATCATTTCATCCACACAATTTGTTCCGCAAGAGGGATGTAAAAGCATACTGCCACCGCTGATTTTGGAAATTGATATTGCCGAAGCAAAATTTGATAACACCAAAGAAAATTCATTGTATGGAACCATCTTTTAGGCTATTTGGTTATGGCAACAGTGAAAATTGCTCTGACAACATCGGTGCCCGTTTTAGCAGCGGAAAGAGCGTCTCAGCGATTGACCGACAAAACCCAAACACAAGAAAATCTCATGTTGGCCCAGATTCACTGAAGCCTAAATCATAGATATATTTATGTTAAGACTACACAGACATAGACTAATTAATTACAACAGTACCACAAACCAGGCCTGGAGCATTCAGAATCAGTTTGAATGAACACTCGTGGCTTCTAAACCAGATGCTAAAACAGTTACTTTGAACTTTACTACATCATTGGAGGAAAAGGTAAAAGGAAAAAAAGAAAAAAAAAAAAGATTTGCTCATTTCAGAATTAGAACTTCTCATCAGGCAAATGTTGGATGCTGATGAGAAGGCTCGAAAACAGCTGAAGATACCAAAACTAAGCACATCATCCCAACTGAAAATGGAATCCAGCAACTCCGAAATATAGAGGAAGACAACAACATTCACATCTAACAATTCATCTAGCCGAACATCGAATTTGTTTACAAGGAGGTTGGGACTAATATAAAAATTTACGCCGCTAGTTTAGCAAGAATGCCCATGTCTAATATTTTCACATCATATGTGTCGTCCAATTTCACTATGCCATCGGTGCCATCGATTCCAATGAGCTTCCCGGTGACCCCTCGGAGCGAGCTGCTCAGGATCTTGATCCTGTCGGATTTCTTGGGCTGCACCATCTCGATTTCCGTGGGAAGAGCAATGACAGTCTCCCCGTTTCCTGCCGCTCCAAGGGCAACCTTGCAAGATCCGTCCTGCGAAGCATAATGTTTCTCTATGTGAACAAAGCAGAATACTAGAGAAAGAAAACAAAATACCAGAGGAAGAAACAGAAGTGGCTGTTTAGCATGGCCGCTAAAGCAACTATTACTCCAATCAGCAGTATGTAAAAATGTACAGAGACCACCTTAACAATACAGTATAACAAAATATACGCTTTTCTTAAATTGGCATCCCCTCAATTTTTTGCATTACAAAATATACCCTTTTCTTAAGAGTGGCATCCCCTCAAACTTTTGTTTGAGGTGATTAGAGTCATTTTAAATTGAGCTAGGGATTCCAGTAAAACTAAAGGCTCCAACTGCCTGCCGTTAACTTATTGATGAATACCAAAACAAAAGGCAGACAGAAACACTAATATTATTTAACAAACTCCCCAATTCAATTGATAAAAGTAACGCAATTCAAAAACAGCAAAAAAAAAAAAGCTGCTGCTATCCACAAAAATATAAATCTGAGGGATCTATAACAAAGTGGCCTATAGTTCGCAGGGTCTCCATACATTTCTACCAAGAAGTGTCGGGTATCGAAATGAGCTTCTTAGCCATAAAAGCAGAATCTCGAATTTGAAACTTCTGCTTCTGCGGAAAAGACAAGTAGTGGTAGTGATTTCATATTAAAAACTCTACTAAAACACACAAAGTTCGAACAGCTCTACTCAGTCAAAGAAGATTAAGACTTGAAATCGCAAATGGATTCATCTACACAATCAAGTGTGTGCATACCGTCAGCACTTCTCTAACTACTCCAATATGAGGATCCTCTCCAGGCCTAACAGTATTCACCAAAATGTCGGGCATGTACCATATGCCATCACCTTCGCCACCTGCACGCATCATACACATAAAAATGAGACCACTCATCAGTCTGCATATCACATTGGATCATTAAGATAATTCATTTGGGCTAAACCAGTAAAAGAGTACACTCATTTGAAGAATTATAAACGATTAGGAGTAATAAACTGTTCAAGCAGACAAAAAAAAGGACAAACAGACCTATTAAAGGAGACATCATATCCATTCCAACATTCCCAGGTGTCATCGGCTGTCCGCCAGGAGTTCCAGGGAGATAAGATGCAGAAGTAGGGGTCATCGGTTGTCCAACAGGTGTTGATGGCAAGTAAGGGCTTGGAGCATTTCCTGGACAAACAAAAAGAAAACAATGTTTTTTTTATATAGTCCAGTTATTTCTCAAAGCATATACAGGAAACCAAAATTCTCAGATTAAGCATCAAGTTCTGTTACCATAGCTGTTATCCCTGGGAGTTGGAGAGTCATTATAATTGCCACCTGGAGTGTTAGCCCAACCTGAACCAGGAGTAGGTGCTTCATATGGCCGGGCCGGAGGTGTTCCTGGCTGAAATTAATTAGCAGAGGATATAACAGTGATTAAGCTTTTCAAATCCAAGAAGAATAATAATGCATGTAAAACAAAATAGTTTTTTCCATGCAATACTTTTAGCTACAGAACAAAACAGCGAAAAAAAACAGAGAGATACAAGAAAAGGGGAGAAACACTGCCGTAGGACAAGGATATCAAACCTGATAAGGCGGACTGCTTCCCCAAGTGGCAGGATTTCCGTCTTCCCAGCTATCCCTGGTATAAATTATTGAGATCATGTCAGTCAGCGAACTTACAGGCTGATAGTGGCAATGTGGAAAATTTTCACGAACGATCTGATTATTGCGAAATTCCTGCTTCCACGTGAAAAATGTAGATTTGGCTCAGCGCTACACAATAACAACATTAACAGTGATGTTCAAATCAATTTCCTCAATATGGAGGAACCTGCCCCTAATTAACACGACAAACAGGGATAAGAATATCGGGAGAACCAGAGAAGTAGTCTTTTGCTGAACTCCAATACTTCTTAGTATTTCGGGGCATGTGACCTTGGGACAGTAGTTTAAAAGTTGAAAAAGGTAATGAAAATAGCAAAGTGCAAAATAGCACAGCCTATCAGCCATCATTGCCTTCATTTTTATTTTAGGGGGAAAAGATCTCAGAAACAATTGAACTTTACCCTATTGTAATTAACCACATTAACTTAGAAAGCGTTGAAGTTCATCACCTGAGCAATAATTCCACTACAATCTACCGCAATTCCATTAATTAGAAGCATCTGAGTCAAAATTTCAGTGAAAAGATCAATGTACCAATCCACATTTCAGCTCGATACTTAATTTTCCTGACAAATGTCTCATTAATTTGGTAGACATAGGGTTTTCGTGGTGGATTGCAGCAAAAATCATTGTTTCATAGTAAATTGCAATGTTTCAAATTTCAAGTGGTGAATTGCGAATTGGACAGAGTGTAAGACTTGCATGCAAAGATTAATAGGAGAAACTATAAAGGTTGTGTGACTCCATTACGCATATGTTAATTCTTCAAGTAATAGAGATGCCTCATTTCATTCAATTACCAATACGCAAAGCACTATGTTACTCTTAATCAAACTACTGGTAAATTCATTACTTCTTAAAACCACACTAAGATTTCAGAGAGGCTTCATAGGCCTAATGCTCCATTGTAAGAAAACATCATAAAAAAGAGTAAATCAAAGATACTTCTAAGTTCTGATCTTATAAGATATGCTCATATGCCAAATAAGAGTTTTGCTAGATTGCTTCTACTTCATTTTTTTATGACGGGACATCTAAGTTGACGATCAGCATGGGTAGATTTGATCTTGAGTATTTGAAGTCCATGGGATTCAAGTTTTATGATTTTTTGCCATGATCATAAGATAAATGATCAGGTGGTCTCAAAATGAATAGCTGAAAGTGAAAATATCATAAAAAAGATGATACAATTCTGAAATTTCATACTAGAGATGCCAATCTTGCTGTGCGGTGTGAAAAGAATTTTCTACCAAAACTCCACTCAATTTGAGAAGTTCAACACCATCAAATAAATTTCAGATCTGAGGTGTTGAACATTTTGTAAATAGTGAGAAGAATTTTCTATCAAAATTTCTCTCAATTTGGATATCTCTACACTATTAAACGATCAAAGGGCTCATTATTGCCACTAAAATAGTTGATTTTGGGACCCTTTGATCACTAGGTAAATAATGTCAAAGAATTATGAAATTTGGTTGTTGATACTTCAAAGAGTGTAGATCAGGTACAACAGTGTCAATCGCCAAGTAATGCCCCATCATCAATAGTGAAGTGGAAGCACAAAGACCCCAAATTCCTGAAAATGAAGTGGAGGAACAAAGGCCCCTGCACTTCCAAGAGAAATCTAGCCCAACTGGTTAAATTATCTTAATCTTCAAAGGAAAGGGTTATGCATTTGGATAGGCTGGGTCCTGTTAAAACTGTATCGCAACAAATCCCTCCCTCTTGTAACACACCTTCTCTAAGGTGCACCCCTGCACTTTTTTCTAGCAGTTCATGTATTTCGTCTTGTGACAAACATAACAGTTTAAAGTGAATGAATGGTGCCTTTGAATAAAAGCACACCACCAAACACCACCATAATTAGTATCCTTTTCCTGACAAGGTGTCAAAGATACGGTTCTCATACGGCTTTGAAAAATCAACTTGCATAACTTCTGTCATTGTATACTCCTCTGACTTCAGTGGTGGCAATGGTACGTCAGTTAGGAATAGATTCAAAGATGCCCGACGGTTTATTAAAGCATCTCGGGCTTCTTTGTAATCATCAGTTGTCGGATCCCCATCGTTTTCATTGCCCAGGATTTTCTTGTTTTGTATATGTTTCAATTTCCACAACCAATGTGCCTCTTTGATTAAACATCTATTTTGTGAACTCATGTCATTATAATCTGATTCAGCATCCATATTAAGTTTCGCACCCATATGCTTGGATTAGAGATTAATGTTGATAGCGTCTAACTTCCTCATCATCGGTCTCATGACTCGACCCCTGATCTTGTTGCTGCATATATGCTTGTATTGTGTTAGCTTCCATGCCCAATTGAATTTGCAGTTGATTATGGCTTTCTTAGATGTGGTCAGAGGTCTGTTTGCATCTTTCGTGAGCATCAGTAAAGTCTTGAAAGCATTGGAGAATATGGAAACTTACGGAACTTTTCTACACCTTTCTAAGATTTCATAGGAACTTTCCAATGGGTTCTGGAAAAGTTAATGGGATATAGGCGAGCCTTAAGAGTTAGAAACTGACTAGCGCATTCTCGTTTTCCCTTTTTTCAACCCCAAAACAATAAAAGAGTTTAAAAAAAAAACAAAAAAGAACAGGAGATATTGGAGAATAGTATAAACAAAAATTTTAAAACTAAAAGAAAATAACTAAATTCCTTACGAACAAAAACCTTGAAAATATGTTATGCACTTAACCTTTTCGTCCTTCCCAAATGGTGGTGTGGATGACTCTTCACTGATAAAAATTGGTCTTACCTTTTTAGTTTTTAGTTTTTTACTCTTCTTCGTGAACAACATCATAAATAATTGCCACTCCCTAACGCACGTGTTATTCTTCAAGGGATCAAGATGCCTCAGTCAATTAAATTACCACTTCTCCCAATCCTACATTACTCTTAATCAAACTACTTTAAATTTTATTACTTCACTGATGCGGACCGGGTCCCCTTTCGAGTGTACCAACGCCATCAACGCTGCAAAGCAACTTGAGCATGTGGCTCGATCAATTCGGATTGGGTTCGGATCGGGTGTTTCTAGAAGTATCTAAGGTCATGTGATTTTGTTTAAAAATCTGTTTCTTTGGATGCATTGAGATTTAGTTATTTTTTTAAGATAGGTTGAGATTTTGTGAGATTTTTATTCTATTAGGATAGGTTGAGATTTTGTTACCAGATTTTTATCATGTTAGAATAGTTGTTTAAGTTGATATATTATTTTGAGCTTATTCATTTGTTAGGAAAGCTCTTTAAATAAGCCTATGTATGGAACAATGAAAACAATGAAGATGAATATTGTTATAGTCATTGAGATGTGTTCTCTAAATTCCTTCGCATTTATGCGTCGACCGGAGTGAATCCGTGGAGAGCGAGTCCCTTTATCTTTTTTTTTTTCTCCGCTGACTGCATTCGTCGTCGCCATCGTCATCCACCATCGACGTCATCTCCACCAGTCTTGCCACGCCACTACCAATTGTTGCGCTCGAGCCACCTCCCGATCATTTCGACGTCACTATCAAACCGATGCCATATAGCTTGTCCACCGGACTCCTATCTCTCAAATAACCACCCATTGCTTTGTGTCCATAGAAGGTGCCCAAGGAGAGGCTTGGATCCGATTGATTAAGAACGGGCAGTTCTATTTTGTTTGGAGTTACTAATATCGCCTGCGGAGCATTGAAAGGTTAGATTGACCATCCCTAATTTTAGTTTTGCGTCATCTATCGGCCCCTTCTTTGTTTTTTTTTTTTCTAGAAGTATTTTTTTTTTCCTTTTTGGCGAGTCCAGATTGTGGGTCCCACTGTGTTGCATTTGAGTTGCATTAAAGAACCCTTTAATAATAGGATTTGATTGCATGCAATATTTCATATTTACATTCATCCTACATCAAATTTGGTATCAGAACCCTAGGTTAATGAATGAACCTTAGAAGTGGCAAGATTTATCAACCTTTACCGATGTCCTCAGACCCCACAAAAATGGAACAAATTTTACAGCAATTAGCCGCTTTGAACGCTAAACTAGACGACATAGGGAACCGTGTTACCAACCTAGAAACGAATCCTGATAAGGTCACAACACAAAACAATGACACTACAGGAGTAGAACAAGAGGGATCTGCTGCACACACTGCACAACCACGTGATATTAACGTTCGAAATGTCTTTCAACAAATGCCCCCAAGATTCAATCCTCTTTTACAAGGAAATGAAAATTTTAACTTTCAAGATGACATCACATAAAAGGTTAAAATTGATGCACCAAGTGTTGACGAAAAACTTGATTTGAAATTATTCACAAACTGGCTCGTCGACATGGACCAGTACTTCAACTGGTATGAAATGTCTGATAGTCAACAGGTTCGTTATGCTAAAATGAAACTCACCGGCGCCGCCAAGCAATATCGGATTGGCGTTGAAAGACACTTAGAGCAGATTGGCCAGGAGCCCATCACTTTGTAGGCAGAGATGAAGGCTAAACTGAGAGAGAAGTACTTGCCATCTACGTACAAACAACAATTGTACGATCAATTGAACACTGTATAGCAAGGTTCTATGTCAGTTGCTGATTACATGGCCAAGTTTGACGAGACAAACGTTCGTTGCGATATTCAAGAAGAAGAGGAATGAATTGTCTCCTGATTCCGCCACAGGTTGTGCAAGTTACAGCGCGAAATTGCGCCGCACAGGGCCGCAACCGTTGAGCAAGCTTTTAAACTCGCTTAGAATATGAGAAATATTTAAAAACACCAGCTCGACAATTTGTTGGAAAATTCAATACGCCTAACGCAAATCCAAATTTTACTAAAGCGAATAATTTTCAAAATCATCAAAATTCTAATTCTATGGGCAAGGGTTTAGCTATAAACGACACTAAACAAGAAAACATACAGGGTAGGTGTTATAACTATCGCCATATAGGTCATACATGATGTAGGACAGAATATAGGGTCCTACATTTTTAGAGGGCTCCAAAATATAATTTATGATTTTGAAAGCTTTTTGAAAATTTGAAAGCTTGTGAAATATTTTTTTTAGAAATTTTCGAAATTAAAAAAATAAAAATTAAAGAAAATAGAAAAATTCAAAAAATAGAAAAAATTAGAAAAAATAATCAGAACTCACTCCTGAACCGAACTCACTCTAGGGCGAAGCATTCGCGAAGGAAAAAAGACTTCATTGCCAAATCATTTATCTTCATTATAAATTCATCCCCATACAAAGAAGTCTTATACGTTATTTATATTATGTTTAACCTTATCTATACATAACCAACTTAGAATTTAATCTTATCCTAAATAACTAAATAAAGCAACTTTACCTAGAGATTAACAAAAAAATGAAAATTAAAAATAAATACGATTGAAACAAATAAGAGGATAGCTAAAAATCCTCATTTAACTAACGAAAAAATATTCTCAACTAATCTAATCTAATTTTAAAAACGATAAACAAAATCGGTTTAATCCGATCAAAATAGGTTCAAGCTTGTTCTGCATCATTACGCTTATGAATGCCCCAAGTGGAACATGTTTGTTCAGCCAGATGGCGATGAGTTGGAGAACTTAGAGGACGTCGCACACACAATCGATGAAATTCCTAGTGATGAAGATATGTTGAGATCGAACGAGGAGTTTGAAGAAAACGTCACCTTACAAGTCATGCATTGTATTTTGACCCAACCTAGGAAAGAGAATGATTGGAGGTGCACTTCCATATTTCACACCTATACGAAATGTAGAGACAAGAGTTGCAAGGTCATCATTGATGGTGGTAGTTGCATTAATATAATATCAGAAGCTGTCGTAGGTCGTTTAAACCTGAAAACAGAGCCTCACCCTAACCCTTATAGTGTTGCGTGAGTAGACAAGACCATTATGCCGGTAAAACGACATTGTTTGGTTCCACTTCATTTTGCTACCTACTCCGACCAGATTTGGTGCAATGTCCTCCCTATAGATGTCGCTCATGTTCTTTTAGGAAGATCATGGCTATATGATATGTCTGTCGTTCACCACGGATTATCCAATACCCATGTTTTTGCTCACAATGGCAAGAAAATTGTTTTGAGCCCAACAAACCCTTCTTCACAAAAATTTTCATCAAAAAACTCGAATCCTACCAAAGATTTTAAAAATCCACCATTAGAGATTGAGAAAACAAAACCCCTTCATATTTTAAACAAAAAAAAGTTTTGTAGAGAAATTGATTCAAAAATTGTGTACGCTTTAATTGTAAAGGAGACTGCTCAATTGACTAATTCTTTTGAAACCCCTTTAGTAATTAAGGAACTCCTTGCCGAATTTAGTGAAGTCGCACCAAAAGAATTACCTGATAAACTTACCCCACTTAAAGACAAACAACATGATGTAGATATGGTCCCAGGGTCATGCTTACCTTACCGCATTATAGAATGAACCCTAAGGAACACGCTGAACTAAAGCGCAAAGTAGGAGAGTTGATTAAGAAGGGCTTTGTACGAAGAGCATGAGTCCCTACGCAATACCGGCACTTCTTACACCAAAGAAGGACGGAAGTTTGTGCATGTGTGTGGACAGTCGTGATATTAATAAAATCACAGTTAAGTATCGATTTCCGATTCCCCGCTTGGATGATATGTTGGATATGATGGTAGGGGCAACTATTTTCAGAAAGCTTGATCTTCGTAGCGGTCACCACCAAATTCGACTTCGGCCTAGGGATAAGTGGAAAACTGCCTTTAAAACTAGAGAAGGGTTGTACGAGTGGCTATTTATGCCATTCGGTTTGACAAATGCCCCGAGTACTTTCATGAGGGTAATGAACCAAGTTTTTCGACCATTTATTGGCAAGTTTGTGGTAGTATATTTTGATGATATTTTAATCTACAGTCGTGCCGAAAACGAACACTTAATTCACATGCGACAGGTTTTTGAAATCTTGAGTAAGGAAAAAAAATTATGCATATGAAAAAATGTTCTTTTATGCAACCCTGTGTTATTTTCTTGGGTTTCATTGTATCCAAAGATGGGGCATTGGCTGACCTAAAAAAGGTCAAGGCTATTAGAGAATGGCCAGAACCGAAAAATATACATGATGCTAGGAGCTTTCATGGCCTAGCAACTTTTTATCGACGATTCATTACAGGTTTAGTACTATAATGGCCCCGATTACAAATTGTTTAAAGAATGGTGAATTCAAATGGACAAAATCGACCACAAAAGCTTTTCAAGAAATTAAGGAAATGATGACAAAGGCCCTCTGTTTTGAAATTACCAAATTTTGAAAAGATTTTTGAAGTTTCTTGTAATGCCTCTGGGGTGGGAATTTGTGGAATATTAACCCAAGAAGGTCATCCCATAGCTTATTTTAGCGAAAAATTAAATAAGGCTAAACAAAAATATTCCACTTACGACAAAAAAATTATACGTTGTGGTTCAAACCCTGAGATATTGGCGACATTATTTGTTACCAAAAGAATGTGTTTTATTTTCTAATCACCAACCTCCCAGTTACTTTTAACTCACAAAAACATTTAAATTTTCGACACGCAAAGTGTATTGAGTTTATTCAAGAATATACTTTCACTTTGAAACATCGAGCCGGGGTAGATAATAAAGTTGCTGATGCATTAAGTCGAATCGTAACAACCTTGCATAAAGTTGGAGGGAGTGTAATCAGGTTCGACAGTATTAAGAGAGAATATTCCTCATGTCCGGATTTTAGCAAAATCTACACCTTAGCTTTAGAGAACAAATCCGCCGACCCAGATTTTGTCATTCGAGATGGCTATCTATTTCGCGGTAGTCATTTATGTATTCCGCAAGGCTCGTTGCATGATTTCATTGTTTGGGAATTACATACAGGAGGTTTAGTCAGACATTTTGGTCGAGACAAAACCATCTCTATGGTTAAGGACAAGGTTTAAAGTGTTGGGGCACGGGGGCGTGCCGTTGTCTGCCTGGCACGGTACGGCACCGGCACGCTTCCATGCCGACACATGGTACGCTTGCATGCCGATGGATACGCACGACCTCCTACCAGCACGCTTTGGCACGGACTTATTTCAATTTTTTTTTGTTCCAATAAGCTCTTATAATGTTATTTTGAAAGAATTAATCAAATAATTATGAATATATGCTATGTATAGCTTACTATACTCATCAATTAACATATTTGTAAGCTTTTTTGTATGTAAAGTACAATTATACCTGATGCAGAATAAAAATTTTTACAGGTTAGAATTTTTAAAATACAAAGACATCTTTTTTTTCTTTTTTTCTTTTGACCATATTATAGTTTTTCTTTTATACAATACAAAAAAAATAATTTTACATTTTTTTGAAAAAATTATTTTAAAAAGTATTTGAAAAAATTTATTTTTTTAATTATTTTTTTCAAAAAATTAGTAGGTCTATCAAAAAAATTAAGCAATAAATTATATGACAAATAAATTAAATAAATTTAAGTATCAATTGATTTAATTTAGCTTTTAATCTTATCAGTATTTTCAATCTTCTAGCGCAAAAATAAAATTTATGTTTGATGTGGCTTAAAATTTGTTTATTGAGTTCGATTTTGTTCCCTTAATTCGCCAAAAATTTCGTGGTGCGACAAATTTTGATAAAATAATCTGTGACTAAAAAATAAATATCTGTGGTGGAAGCGGAGGGCTCGGACAAATCTTTTGTCCGTATATTGATAAATAAAAAAAATTAAATTATAAATTTTTTGACTTATCTAATAAGTAAATTTTCGATTTGCAATATCTTTGGGGAGGTGTGGAGTACCCAGAATGCTTTGGATATCCCAAAGAACAAAACAAAGAAAAAAAAATAAGAAAAAAAAATTTAAAAAAAAGCACAGTGCTAGCACAGCACTGTAACGTGGCACGCTGCACCGTGCCGCTCTGTCTCGTGCGGCACGGCGCTGCGTGCCGCGGCACGAAGGAGGGTCCGAGACCCCCCCTTACCGTGCCACCTTCATGCGGCACGGAGCAGCAATTTAAACCTTGGTTAAGGATCGATTCTTTTAGCCGAACCTCAAGCGAGATGTTGCTCACATCGTGGCACGATGTGGGACGTGTCAAAAGGCTAGAGGCGGCCGAAAGAATGAAGGATTATACACACCTTTACCCGTACCACATTCTCCTTAGCAAGACCTAAGCATGGATTTTGTTTTGGGTCTACCAAAAACTATTAGAAAACATGATTCGATCCTTATCGTAGTTGACCGCTTTTCTAAAATGGCACACTTCATTCCTTGTCGCAAAACATCTTATGCTACTCATGTAGCGAAACTTTTTGTCGTTGAAATTGCACGACTTCATGGGTTACCAAAATCAATCGTGACTGATAAGGATGCTCGCTTCGTTAGTTATTTTTGGAAAACATTATGGAAAATTATAAGTACAAAATTGCTTTTCTCGTCTTCACATCACCCGCAAACTAACAGTCAAACGGAGGTAGTCAATAGGAGTTTGGGAAACCTACTTCAATGTCAAGTTGGTGAGAATGTTAAGAATTGGGATCTCATCTTACCACAAGCTGAATTCGCATATAATAGCTCAATTAATCGAACAACCGGAATGAGCCCATCTAAGATAGTGACAGGATATAATCCAAACAAAGACCTAGTGAACATGCATCTTCATTTGCACAACATATGCGGGACTTACATTACGAGATTCGACGAAAAATAGTTTTAAGTAATGATAACTATAAGAAAGTCGCCGATAGACACAGGCGCGTTGTTGAATTTAATGAAGGAGACTCGAAAGGAGACTCGATGATGGTGCGGATTAGACCCGAAAGGCTTCCGCATGGTACTATTAGAAAACTATATGCAAGAAATATGGGTCCGTTTACAATTCTTAAGAAAATTGGTTCTAATGCTTATTTATTGGATTTACCGTCTAATATGAGAATTAATCCTACTTTTAATGTTGAAGACCTCATCTTATACCATCTAGATACACTAAATTCATGTCCCAAGTCCCCACCTCAACTTGTTCCGAGTATCCCATTACAGGAAAAGCGAGATGACATTGAGGCAATCCTTGATGATCAGATTGTATCGACGAGGGATGACGGAGAGCCCAACTTTTTGGTCAAGTAGTAATATCGACCGGAAGAAAACGCAACGTGGATTTCGCATGATGAGCTTCAACGACTAGATCAAAATCTATATGAGAAGTACATCTCGAACAATTCGACGGAGTCGAATTTCTCGAAGGCGGGGAGAGTTGATGCGGACCAGGTCCCCTTTCGAGTGTAGGAATGCCGTCGATGCTGAAAACGCAACTTGAGCATGTGGCTCAATCAATTCGGATTGGATTCGGATTGAGTCACACTCGTTTGTTTCCAGAAGTATCTAAGGTCATGTGATTTTGTTTAAAAACTTGTTTCTTTGGATAAGTTGAGATTTAGTTTAAAAGGATTGGTTGAGATTTTATGAGATTTTTTTTCTATTAGAATAGGTTGAGATTTTGTTATCAGATTTTTATCATGTTAGAATGGTTGTTTAAGTTGATATTTTATTTTAAGCTTATCCATTTGGTAGTAAAGCTCTTTAAATAAGCCTATGTATGGAACGATGAAAACAATGAAGATGAATATTGTTATAGTCATTGAGATGTGTTCTCTAAATTCCTTCACATTTATGCGTCGACCGGAGTGAGTCCGTGGGGAGCGACTCCCTTTATCTTTTTTTTTCTTCTGCCACATGCATTCGTCACCGCCATCGTCATCCACCATCGACATCATCTCCACCACAGTCTTGCCACGCCACTACCGATTGTTGCGCTCGAGCCACCTCCCGATCATTTCGATGTCACTATCAAACCGATACCATCTAGCTTGTCCATCGAACACAATTGTTTTTCCCTTTTAACCTTTCAATTACCTTGTCTTATTTTCATGTTTACTTTTTTTCTTTTCTTCCCGACTCCTATCTCTCGAATAACGACCCTTTGCTTTGTGTCCATAGATGGTGCCCAAGGAGAGGCTTGGATCCGGTTGATTAAGAACGGACAGTCCAATTTCATTTTGAGTTTACTAATATCGCCTGCGGAGCATTGAAAGGTTAGATCGACCATCCCTAATTTTAGCTTTGCGTCATCTATCGGCCCCTTCTTTGTTTTTTTTTTTTCTAGAACTACTTTTTTTGTCCTTTTTGGCGAGTCTGAATTGTGGGTCCCACTATGTTGCATTTGAGTTGCATTAAAGAACCCTTTAATAATAGGATTTGATTGCATGCAATATTTCATGTTTGCATTCATCCTATATCATTCACAAAATCATACTACAACGAAAGAGAGAACTCTTGTTTATGGGCTCAAATCCATAAAATACCCTAATGACAAGAAGATACTACTAGCCTAAAGTTATTTCGAATAAAAGTTCTTTTCCTAATCTCATAAAAGAAATAATCCTAAATCCACTGAGGAAAAGGCCATGCATCTGGTTCAGGTACGCAACTGGGTCTAGTTTGAAGGCGATTGTAAAACAAACCTTGGAGGACTCATCGGCGCCCATGCTCGGTTGCGCAATGGTGTTCTCATACCATCATGTATGGGAGTTGCTGCAAAACAAAAAATTAAAACACGAAGTCAAAATTTATGTATCGAGAACATATTTATAAATGATACACCAAGTAAACATATTTATAAAGAAGTTGCAGTGGACCATTTATCCCCTGATCTAGACAAGCAAACTAGACACACTACGTGAAATGACATATAGATAGAATCAAGAAAATATCAGCAACATACCCAAGATGTTAAGTATTATAAGTACATTTTTGGCAGACATCTGACTAAAATTTTCACCGAGCAATGAAGAAAGAGAACCGAAATTAATCACTGGACGAAACCACACCTGAAGGATCTCTCATTGGCGTCTGAATTGGATGAAGTGGCGTCCGGGATGGATGCATTGGAGTTTCACTACCCGAAGCAAATCTTGATTCACTGATGTGTATAAAATGTCAGCATAAGAAACAAAATTTTGAGCCTCAATAAAAATAGATGCATCACAGGATCATTACCGGAATGGTGTTGCAGCACCAGGAGTATCAGAAATCTCGTCTCTTTTAACTGCAAATTCACTTCTTATATTAAACTATGGAAAATATTAGAATAAAATAAGCTGTAAACACAAAGCTTACCTGTGACAATCTTCATCTGTGAATCCAGCTCTACGCGCACAAATCCACTGGTGATCTCCTTAACACGGCCGCGATACCCCTTAAAGGGACCAGATTTAATTTTAATGCATCTACCTACCAAAGAATCATGCCCTCTTCCACCTCCGAACCTTCCACCTCCGAACCTTCCACCAACTGCACCAAGTAATTTTCTCATATGATTATGGTAATTCTAACCACATAAAACATCATAATTTAGGCTGGCAATGAAACTGAATAAGATCATATCAAGATTTTTTATAGAAATTTATGTTTAGAATCAAAAGTTCTTCCAAAACTAAAGTCATACAATTTGTAGGAGGTCCTCTTGGAGGAAGCCTTCTTGGGGACTGCAAAACATTCGATGAAGATCTCAAACCACCAAATCGAGAATCTAATGCATCTACACCCTGTAGTACAATAATCATAATGAATCACAGCGTCAACCATTATAAAGATTTATAAGAAACTAAAATGACTGGCAAAAAGTAAACAAAAGCACAAAAGCATTTCAGGCATACATTCATGCCGTGACCCCTATTTGATCCACCAACAACTACACAAGACTGTGCTTTAGCACATATAAAACCAGCATGCTCCAGGTGGTGTCGATCATAGATGAACAAGATCCCTTTATGTATGTGCTCAACAGGCCCTTGCTTCCCCTAAATGGAAGAAAAAATAAACAAACAGTTGTGTCAAGCCGAAAGCATCACATATTCATATACAGAAAAAGGCACCAGAAATTCACTAAGTAGAAAAATTATACTGTATCTCACCTTACATGGTCCTTCAATTACCCTCACAACATCCTTAACTGACACAATATTATTCGATCGATCTTTGGCATTGGTTCGTCTGTCAATCTTGCTCTTTATTTCCCTCAGTTTAATAAGCACGACCTCAGGTCTATCAGGTACACCTTTGAGAACCTAAAGACAAACAACTATTAATTTTTTTTTTTTACCAAATAGAAAAGGCCCATAATCAACTTCTGGAATTTTCTAACTTGCCTGAAATGCTTCACTTTCCACACGTATAATTACACCAAATGACATGTTGCTGCAGGGAATCCAACAAAAGCATAAGACAGAGTAAGACTGAAAACCAATGACAAAAAACAATGTCCGAGCAATCTCAAAAGTAAATCTTACTCTAGCATCACAAGATCATGCAACTCGTAATCCCCAATTCGTGTAACCCCAGTAGTAATTTCAGAACTTTCGACTACATGGTCCGCAAATACACGGATCTGAGATCAGAAGGAATTAATCTCCTGTTGAAGTAATTCTCATTTTCTTAAAAAGGAAAGGAAAAAAATTCTGCTTACATGCTCTTTTGTAGTGTCTGATAAGATAATCAAAACATGCCCCTCAACTTTTACAACCATACCAGTTGCACCTTCTTGAACACCAGAAACTACTTTTACATGGTCTCCAGGTTTAAAGTATTTGCACAGCTCCTTCTCATTGAAAGCCAATGTTTTCTGCAAAGACAACCACATTAAGAATTCCACTGGATTGAACAACTTGCAAAAATAACTGATTTAGCATGAACATATGTTTGTTAGGTAATTACAGGAAGGTCCGGCATTTTCGGTCTGATATGGACAGTGTCCTCCTCTACTTTCTCAACCCAGCCTTCCAGATTCTTGAGATCTCCTCGAACAACAATGACAGCATCACCTTTCATGAAATGGCCTTTCTTCCTGTTTGCAAACAAAGTGGACAAGCTAGCCACGTCTCCATTAACATCATCACCAGGTTTCCGAAATTTCTCAAGCTCATCAAAGGTTGGCTGAATATTTTGTGAGCTGATTGACTTAAATGATACTGTTTTGTAAAGGAATCCATCTTTGAACATTAAACCATCAACCATCTCGAAATACTCCCCTGAATCTCTGTCCCTCCTCCTCTCCACACGGATACGCATCTCCCTAATTGCATTTCAAAGAAAAAGAAGAAAATAAAAATTAAATTATGATTTTATTACGTAAAACTCTATTTCAGTATAAATCGGTATTGGAGCAAAATAGTACCTTGCTTCATCAATGTTAAAAAACCTTGGTGGAGGTACAAATGTCTTCTTCTTTCCAATATCCCTACCTTCCTGAAAAATACTAACCTCTTCAGTACGAAAAAGCATGAACACAGATACAACCTCAATCAACTAACATTCATAAAACAAGGTACATACAAAACTTGTATAAATATATGTTGTTAAAAAGCATATCAGGCTGTGAAGAGAAATTTTGTGAACATAATGTCTGGAATTAAAAGCAACTGTGTTCTGGACACCAGAATCACTGTTAAGGGCTCCATCAATATGATGAATACATATAATCCAGAAATGAGCAAGTTCTGACGGTTTAACATCAATGAAGTAAAATAATGCAAGCAATAATGATTAATGAAGGATATATATATATATAGAGTAGAAAGTCAGCTTTATATAGCAGAAAGAACAAAGCAAGTTTAATTCTTCTTATATTAAAAAGTAGTAAAAAGAAAAAAGAAAGAGAACCCACCAGTTTATTGGCAAGAGTTTGTAAATCAACTCTTGGAATTAGCTTAACAGTTACTCTCTGGCGCACATTGTCAACATCAACAACCTGCATAAAACAGCTTTGGTTAATATAGAAAGGAGGTAGGAAAAGCAGAAGCTAGACAGCCCAAAAAGAAATAGCCGTACTTTAGCAAGATCTCCTTTATATATGCCTATCTTCATTCTAACCCACGTATCCCTAGCAAGATCAACAGATTTGCTTTCAACTGACAGAACATCAGTCATCTCCTTTATAGGCACGAGCATAATTTTTGCTGAAGAATATATATTTCTTAGACCTTTGCAAGCCTGAATACACCAAATAACCAGTAATCAAAATCTCAAGGATAAAGAACAAAAAATTGCAAAAAATTGCATGACAAATTGAACATATCCAAACCTCTTTAACATGAGCTTCCTTTTCAGCTTCAACATAAATGTAGTTTTTTAGATGGTCCAACGCGATAGCTGACTTTATCTGGAGATCTGCCCTATCTATGAACTTTTGCATGAGACATATAGCTGTCTCGCGCTCATGACCAATCTGAAATCATTATTTTTTTAAAAAAAAAGTTCACACCTCATAAAGCAAAAGGACACAGAGATAATTAGCACTAAGCAGTATTCATGTTAAACTGGAAAGGGATGACACAATCTAGGCTGTTAATAATTATCTACGTGCAAATATATCTGTGAGAGTATCAATTTCCATAAATGCCCCTAAAAAAATGATGTCGTACATATGTCACTGTAACCATAATAAAAAAAAAACTTTAAATAACTTTCTTTAACACAAAACCAACTTCCCTTTATGAATTTGGATCACTTCCCAACCTAAGATAAGGGCATTTTTGCAAGAAACTGCATTTTCCAGGGTATATATATGAAAGTTTTTCGCAGGTAATCGGGAATACATATGTTAAAGCCTGAACATGAAAGGAGTACGCGGAAACATCATACCGCACATTTCACCATCCACAACTTTGGATCCTTCACAGATGGCAATAAAGCTTGTTGTTCGACTTCTGTCGCGTCATCGCCATATTCCACATGGCTTGACTTTGCATATCTTTCATATACTTGTCTCTCTATCTCATCGACATCTTCCTGATCCTCACCCATAAGGATGGACGGACGATGTAACCGTCTACCCTCCTCCTCATCAGGTAGATCAGCTCCGGCATCATTGATGAAATCTGCAAGTTTTCTTTTACCACTTAAATCCATAGTTCTAGAGATATGTGGGATGGAGAGAAAAGATGCTATATGTAGAAGGGATAGTGCGAATGTAACCCTAACACTACTTTTCCTATTATCTCCTTCAAATGATGCGCTCTCACGCGAGAGCCATGCGTGCAGATGTACACAGAGGGCAATTAGCAATAAAGAGATTAGAAATCGACAAGCTAATGTTTCCTAGACACTTGGCAGGGAGTAAGTACCCAAGAAGGGAGAATTATTAGACATCTGTAGACTACTAAAACTATATAAGTAGCGAAATTTATATTCAAACTGATAAATGCCTAAATTTCTTGGGGAATTAAGAATCGAATTTATATATCATTTAAATTAGTCTTTGGCCGGTTTAATTGCAGAAAATTGAGGAAAAGGAAGAAATTTTTGCATTAACCACGTAGAATAGGAGAAAAAAGTCCCCAGATTCAATAGAACTATTTTGATTGGAAACAGCAGAAAGAAATAAATAGAAAACTATGGCGTAACTATCAATGACTTGTCTCCCCAATCCAATGCAGTTCTTCGCTCGATTTTGCTTCTATAACCAGTCCCATTCAATGTGCAACCAACTATACAGGATTAGAACCAAAGCATGGCAGCATTTATCTAGACAAAGTTGGCGAATCGGCTATATCTGAGTTCTTGAACCTGGAAAAAACTAAAATTTTGAAATTTGAGTAATTAGATGCAAGATAATTATGCTCTCGGCAGAATCACCAAGATCGCTATAATTGGGAATTTTGCCCCTCTACTCAATTTCTCCTTCTAATCGTTCAATTTCTTTCTTCTTCTTTTCTGAAGTTGAACAAAAGGACAACAAGATGAATCAAGAACCGTTTTATCATCTTGTAAAGGAACTAAAAAAACAAAGATGATTGCGAATTACCATCCTCCCCCTCTTCATCATCCTCCTCCCCTTCGTCGCTGTCGACGGCCGCTTCGAGCTCGAAGAACTCCGACCCCGACCGCCGCTTCTTCCCGCGGCCGCCGCCGCCGCCGCCGCCGCCGCGGCCAAAATCCTCATCGTCGTCGTCCTCCTCGTCCTCCTCGTCCTCATCGTCCTCCAACGCAGTATCATCAATAAAATCGGATCGCCCCCGCTTCCGCCCTCCGGCGCCCTTCCCCCTCCTCACCACCTCCTCCTCCTCCTCCTCCTCCTCCTCCTCTTCCTCCTCGTACTCCTCGTCGTCGTCGTCGTCGTGGCGTCGGTTCCGAGCCATGGCTTCTCCGATCGGGGATCACCTCCTCCGAAGGCTAGGTTTTGGGGATCGACAAAGATGGAGGAACGTGGGGCGATGCTCTAATTCACGAACTACAACAATTGCGCAAAGGAACTAAATCGTGAACAGCGATAAATAT
Source organism: Ananas comosus (assembly GCF_001540865.1). Classification (NCBI taxonomy): domain Eukaryota; kingdom Viridiplantae; phylum Streptophyta; class Magnoliopsida; order Poales; family Bromeliaceae; genus Ananas; species Ananas comosus. The sequence goes on from NC_033626.1 coordinate 10,109,060, forward strand.
CTTCGCATGCAAAATCGAGAAGGGTTTGGATTCGAGAGAGGCGGGGTGGAGAGAGAGAGAGAGAGAGAGAGGAAGGGGAGCCTAAATAAGGGGGAGTGGAGAGATGGGAGATGAAGCTCTAATGATGATCGGATCATTAATCATGTCGTAACGGGCCATTAGAATGAACGGTCGAGATTAAAGACAGATTAAATGGGTCGGGTTTGATCGATCCCGAAATATGTAGGGTTTGATCAAGCCCGGCCCAAAAGAGGATTTTTCAGATTAAAAATAACTTTCACTTGAACTATAATTATTCTATTTTTTTATTTATTTTACTGAATTTTTTTTTTACACCAATAAGGAAAAGAATAAAAAATAGTAGTTTTTTTATTATTCTTTCCTTGCAGAGGATGAAGTCAATTAGGGCGTTTTGAAAAAAAGTATAGCACATGAACAAATTTAATTTACGATAAACTAAACAACGAAAGTAAATATTCACAGCTAAAAACAACTTTTATATTTTTTGATTTTCGGTGAAACGAATATGGCCAAAGTGTTGCAACCGGCCCTGACTTTAAATCAAGGAAGTAGCACTCGTGTGAGTTTCTGCAGCCACTTCAACTAGGAAACGAGAAAAGGTAATTCGTGATAAGAAATAGGCTTATATATGAATCCTATTTAATCTTCCCTGTTGGCTTATTTATTCCTGTAAACTTAAATCAAAAGCGTGGAATGTTTGTTGAAACTTTTCATAATTCGAATAGCCAGTGGAAATTGCAGCAATTCAATTACCGACGCTTTGAATTTTGTGGAGGGCTCTCCTCGTTGGCTTCTCTTTTACTTTTTCAGTGAAGCTTTCTGATAATGCTTATATAAAATCACGATAAACTATCAAGTAACTTGAAATATTATCATTTTGACATGACGCAATCGATATTTTTATAGTGACTCCTGCAAAAGCTTCTAAGAAGAATTTTTTTTCTCATATTATATATATATATTTATATATATATATATATATATATATATATATATATATATATATATTATATATATATATTATATACATATATATTAAAAGCACGTATATTCAAATTTGGGTCTGTCGCAGAACCCTTTTTCGGCAAAAAAATTGGGCCCATTTTTTTCTTTCCGTACGAAAATTTTAAATATAAGTATAAAATAGAAATAAAAACAGCAATGAATATATAAGTTCTCTATAATGAAATCCTAAATAAATTTTTTTATTTAATTTCAAAAGTAATTTTCTATAACAGATTACGGGTGTGAAAATCCTATAAAAAATATTTTTCTATTTTATTTAAATATCTTTTTCAGATACTATCTATTTAATTTCAAAATATATTTTCTTTTTAGATAACGGATTTATTTTTCTATTTAATTTCAAAAATTTATTTCCTAACAGATTTTATTTTTCTATTTTATTTCAAAAGTAAGTTTCTATAACAGATTACGGGTGTGAAAATCTATAAAGTTTTTCCATTTTATTTTAAAATATTTTTTTTAGATATTATCTATTTTAATTTCAAAATATATTTTCCTTTGAGATAACGGATTTTATTTTCCATTTAATTTCAAAAATTTTTTTTAACCGATTTTTATTTTTCTATTTAATTTCAAAAGTAAGTTTCTATAACAGATTACGGGTGTGAAAATCCTATAAAAGATTTTTTCCTATTTTCTTTCTTAATAGCGTGATTTATTATTTTAAATTTTTTAGATACATATTTGGCAATCATATAAAATATGGCCTAAAATTAAAAAATATTTTTAAAAAATTATAACTTTTTATAATAATTATTACATACATTTGCACGTACATTTTACTAGTCTATACTATACTATACTATATATAAAAACACGTATATTCAAATTTGGGTCTGTCGACAGACCCATTTTTTGGCGGAAAAATTACCGCCAATTTTTCTCTTTCCGTACGAAAAAGTTTAAATATAAGAATAAAAATAAAAATAAAAACAGTAATAAATACGTAAGTTCTCTATAACATATTAGAGATGTGAAAATCCTAAAATATAAATTTTTCTATTTAATTTCCAAAGTAAGTTTTCTATAACAGATTACGAGTGTGAAAATCTTATAAAAGGAGTATTTTCCTATTTATTTTAAAATATCTTTTTAGATATTATCTATTTAATTTCAAAAGTAATTTTTGCATTAGAGATTATTGTTAATTATTTCATTTAAAGCATATCTTTCTTAATAGCGCTGATTATTATTTTAAATTTTTTAGATACATATTTGGCAATCATATAAAATATGACCTAAAATTAAAAATAATTTAAAAATTATAACTTTTTCTAATAATATTATACGTGTATTTGCATGTGCGATTTTACTCAGTCAGTGAAGTTAGTATAGGCTACGCTAAGGTAGTATATAGTAGTATAGGTTACTAGGGTATATATTTACGTGTAGAGCTACTATGCTATCGGAAGCATAAAGTAGTTGGTGCTTTTGATTTTTTAGCCATTGGATCAAACATTCTACGATTGCGATGATAGCGGTCCCCTTAGGGTTGAGTAGTCCCCCTAAGGTTTAGTGGTCCCCATTGATTAATAATATTAATCCAATAATTATAAATGATCAATAGGGTTGATCTAAGGGCTAAAAAATCGGAAGCACCAATCACTTTATACTTTTGATAGCATGGTAGCACTACTCTATATTTACTATTATGGAATGTCATCTAAAAAGAAAATCCTAAGATATTTGAATTGCTTTTGAAACAAAATAGTGTTGTATTGAAATTGAAATAAATATTTTGTTTTTGCAGATTCAGAAACTAGTGTGTGTGTGCGCGCGCGCGCGAGAGCAGGATCAATCCTTTTGGTAAATGATAGATAAGTAGTGAAAGGCGATAAAAGTAATTGAAAGAAGAAATCAATGAGATGAAGAGCGCAACAACTCTCTGTCCATTGTATATTTTTCATTCATCCTAATTTAATATATATTTATATGATTTATATGATTCTTCTTAAACACAAAGTTGCAACTTTTCCAAACATAGAATAGAATAACATACAATTACCCTACATGGTACTATTATTATGTCGCACAAATTATACCAAGCCTATCTTCTTCATATAGAAGGATAATAGTAGTCAATATTTTCAAATGGAAAGACAATATTTAAGACAATATCAATTGCACTAAAAGATGGAAAGTGCAATCCTAAACAATGGAGAATAAATCTTCTAATATTTTATCAATATTTCTCCCACATCCCCATTAAACTCAAGGTGACATCCTAGATGCCAATTTGAGTTTAAACAAAAAATCTCTAAATCGTATAGCAAAATGAGATTTGGTGAAAATATGAGGAGATTGAATTAAGGTGGAGTGTACTCTACTAGGAGTTTCATTAAAAATAATAATCTATTTCAATATGTTTAGCCCTTTTCATTAAAAATAATATTGTGTGCGATTTGAATAACACTTTGATTACGACAATATAATGGAGTACTTCAATGTTGAAAGACATTCATGTCAATAATTTGCTGTTGACTACCGACCGTCCCTAAAGCAAGTGGTAAAGGGCTTGGTGGTTGGTATCCGAGACCCAAGTTCGAATCCTAATTGATTCACATTTCTAGCTAAGTTTATTTCTAATGAAATAAATGAAGCGAGTAGCGTGATACCTATCTCTAAAAAAAAAATTAAAAATAAAAAAAAAAAACAATTTGCTGTTGACTACACCAAAAGATGAGAGAGTCACCTAATAAGGAAGAAAGCTAGCGGTGGATTTCCTACCTATTAGATCCCCTGTCTAATCAGCATCAGAGTATGCACGATTCTCTAGAGAAAAAAAAAAAAAAAAAAACTTGAGCCTATGAAAAAGAGTTTTTTTAATATATCTTAGAGTGCGAAGATTAGTAGTGTAAATTACGCATATGAAATATTCAATCGAGTGATTGTGAGGTAGATAATACTATCCATTAGCGGGATGAAATTTATTTAATAGTGTATCAGCAATTTTCCTATCTGAGAATCCAGCCAGAGACAAATCTTAATGTTACCTCAATGCCCAGAAATTAACTATGTGCCCAATCTTTCGTTTCAAATTGTTGACTAATAAGAGAATATTTGAGATCCTAAATACTCTATATATCATCACCAGCAGTAGGAAGTCCATTCCTAATCAATTGCGAATAAATCTTCTTATATTTAGTCAATATTTTTTCGAGAAAGCAAAAACAAGGTAACTTTAATTTAATCTTGACCCCATCAACTTCGGGTTGAACATATGGTTAACTTAAAGCCATTTTTAATTAATTTTTAGCAACTTAACTCAGTAAAAACATACAACTGTAATGCAACAAAGCACGTTGAACCATTTATCTATTTCTATATCTATACCTATACATTATTTCTCCTAAAGTTGCCACATGGCAACTTTTCATTCATGGTTGAGTATGAGCTCCACTCCAAGCCTGCTTAAGTCTTTCCTTTTCTTCTTCCTTCGGTTGTTATCTTCGTTCATCGGCAAGAAGAATCTCATTCCTCATCATCGCTTCTTTTATCGCTGTTTTCTCTTTTTTTGTCGTTGTTGTTTAATTTTTTCCCAATTATCTACCCGTTGCATTCGCTTTTATCTATAAAGCTTTTTGAATTAGAGAAGAAGTCATTCACCATAGTAACAAATTCTTGTGTTTTTTCATATAACTGTTACATTTTGACTCCAAGTCTCTAAGCACCCATTTGGTTCGGGGTTAAGGAATGGAATAACCCCTTAACTCCGAAGTTATTCCCAAACATCCAATTTGGGAGGTGGGGTTAGCTAACCCCACTCCAAATGGATTATTCTGGGATAGCCCATTTGGGGTGGGATTAGCTAATCCTACCCCACCCCACTACTCCAACCAAACAAAGTACTATTTTACTCACTATTCTTCTTATCTCATCTATTTCAACCAAACACTATTTTATCTATACCTAAACTAAACCTAATTCTCAACCAAACACAAAATTATTCTGACCTCACATTAACCCTGAACTTAATTCTATTCCTGAAATAACAAGTTTTTATTTAACCCCGAACCAAACGGTGACTAACTTTATGACTTATAGCGACACTAGCAATGGGTCGAACTCCCGACCTCTTATTTTGGTATTATCCTAGCAACTAGCTAGCTGTTGTTAAATTCGTTGTCGCAAGAGTAATCTAATGCTTGGTAAGCAATATCTAAATCAAAATAAAATGAAAGTGACAAAATAAGCAAAAAAAATAAAAAACCTAAACAAAGAAATAAAATGTTAGTATACTAAGCTCCAAAATAGCAATGATTTAAATCCGGAATCTTTTACCATCCAAAAATATTATTGGGTTGCAGTTCACTAGTCCAACCAATGGTTCAACAACTGAATTGAATGTGACATTAATATTATATATAATATATAATAAAGAACACTTACTAAGTATAGTATTATTCGTTATTATCAAATAGTATTATATTACTATATAATTAATTAAAAATGTATCCAAAGTGTAGATTATACAAAAAATAATAATACATATGTTTAATTAAAGTATTTAAATATGAAATTTTAAAAAAATTTGATCAGTTTTTATAAAAATCAGATTGGTTCAATAATTTACTGGTCGAACTACTAGTCAGAACGGATCGAAGTGAGTTTTAAACCAGTATGATTTTAAGGATAGAATCGAATTTGGTTTGGGCACCGAGTTTTAAGTGACTTTTAAAATGCCAAATAGGCCTCTCACATTCCCAATATTGGGGCCACATAATCAATTCATTTTGTGTTGGGCCTGTCATTTTTGGATTTTTTTTTTATTTGGGCAATTATTTTTCTGGGCCACATGAAACAGGTCGAGTTAGTCCAGTGCAAATGACTTCACTTATCTCATAATGGGTTTGGATACTTGAGCCCAATTTCGCTTACTATACTGGATAAAACTTCACCAAGGAGCTCCAAAACCCGCTCTCGATCCATTATTGTATTTTAATTTTAGAAAAAATTTCAAATACTATTTCTATGATTCAGCACTTTTTATCTTGTGGTTTAAACTGTATTACTTTAATACCTTGTCATTTCGTCTCTTTTTTTTTTGTTATCTCCTCCGTTAATTTTTTCGTTAAATCGATAAGAAAATTAAAGCTATAGAGCACTAAAATAAAAAAATTTGTAAAGCATGGAATACTAAAGTGAATATTCGATAAACTATAGAGAGTATCTGAAATTTTTTCTATATATTTTAACGGAGAGTTAACAAAGAAAATAACATAAAAAGAAAAATAAAACCATAAGTTACTAAAATGATACACTTTAAACCATAAAGTACTAAAGTGAGAAACCGCTAAACCATAAGGGGGATATTTTAAGTTTTTTCTTAATTTTACTCACATCCAAGGATTCATATATAGGATATTTTCTAAAACTAAAATTTATAAAAATAATATTAGGCCTAGAGGGTAGAATTATAATTTTTGGTAGAGATAAGTGTTAGGATTTTCATATATTGTGGTCCAATTAATTATATTTAAATTATGATTTGCTATAGATAAGGGTCAATCCTAACAGATATAGAACTACTTGATATGGTATATTGGTTCTGCTACCTTCTCATACGTATTCTGGTGAAGAATTAACATCGTTTCCACACCATACGGTAGAGTGCCTGAGATAGGAGGAGAAATCAAATCACCAAAGTTCGGTTCGTGACTTTCAGATCATAGCGAGACTTTACTCTTCCGCAAGATTGATCAAGAATTTCTTCTCTATGGCGCTCTGTGAGTTATTTTATTTTATAATGATCCTGAATTCTGGTATGCATTTATTTCTCTATTTATTTTACATATCTTGAAATTCTATCAATTGGTATCAGAGCGAAACGATAAGTTGATATTGTATGCATTAAATAGTTGGATCGAATTATGATGAATTTTAGATTAATTAAGTACACAGTGTTTGATCTTTAAATCTACTTATATTTATTTTTCCTCGTGGCATGCCATATATTTTCGTGCTATGTGCTTGGATGAAAGCCAACTAATTCAGAAGATAATAATTGTGGAGGCCAAATTAATTAGCATTTCCGGGCTAATTAATCAAGACGGTTGGCCCGGCCTAGAGTATGTACGGCAGCCGCAGGGGGCGCATGAAGGTTTAATTAATTAGCATACCGTGAGCCTAATTAATTAAGGCGCCCTAAGTACACATCCGTACGGCAAGAGAAGGTGCCACGGTCTTGCCTATGACGTCTGGATCAGAGTCGGCGGAGCGGAGATTCTTGGCCAATTGCTTGAACGGTTCGAATTCTTCAAAACAATAGCATAAAGAATTTTAGTCAAAATCTTCAGTATTTCTCTAATTTGGTCTTCTCAGTTTTACGAAAGTTTTTTTTTTTTTCAACTTAAAATTCTTTATTCATCATAATTCGATATGCTAGAGTCTTTATCTTTATTAATGTATCGTGAACATAAAAAATCCGTTCACATAAGATTTAATTTTGCATACAATATTAATTTATTATAAATCTATTTCTCTTATATTTGTGGTCAAATTAGAATATATAAAGTTTAAATTTGATTGCGATATTATGTTTTAAATTATCGTATCTATATTCTTATTTTGACCAGATGAACATGAAAATTAAATAATCATAATTATTTTCGATTATTTAATGTTTGGCGCTAAGTTAAATTAATTTATTATTTTGATTGGTTAGGTGCAAGCCAAAACGGTCCTAATTAAAAGAAATAATGATTTAATTTACTTTAAAGTAGCACTTTCGGATAATTTTCATGTTAATCATGCAGCACTAAGTCAGATTAATTTATTGATTCAACTGTTCGAGTGCAAGCCAAAGCGGCCGCGACCGGAAGAAAAGATAAATTAATTGCTTTAAAGATGTGTATGCAGAAATTGCACCCTAATATTATATTTAGTCTGCTCCCAAAGGAGGTATAGACATGAAGGTAAATGGGTGGTATAGGATGATAATTTTTTTTTTTTATAACTCGTTTGAAGAAATTTGCCTGGCCAAAGCTGACAATTTCTTTATATGGAAAATTTGAAATTATCAAGACCTACAGAAAGTTTAAATTAGTCTCTGATAAAGAGATTGCATATTTATGCTCATAACTCTGCTCCCAAATGAAGGGTTGTTATGTCATATAAAGCATATGAATAAATAACGAAAAATACTTATGCTCATAATTCTGCTCCCAAAGGAGGGATTGTGATGTCATATAAAGTGTATTTTTCTAAAGGTGTGGTAATTTATGATGTGGTATTTTATTGATAAAGCATGCATTCTATTTCAATTATGACTTTATCCTCTGTTTCTATTTGTGAATCTGTTCGTATACTTAATGGTTCTAATTATTCGTAGTGAAAAGAACAGATCATGTTTACATTAGGGTGTATGAATTTAGAGTTTGCTCTGCGCGTTGAGCAACCGCCTAAGATAGTGGGGCCATTGACTTCACAGCAGGAATCTGCGCAGGAAAAGTGGGAGCGATCCAACCGCTTAAGTTTGATGCTCATAAAGTCAAGGGTATCAAAAAGCATAAGGGGATTAATCCCAGAATGTGAAAAAGCTAAGGATTATCTAAAGGTCATTGAGGAGCAGTTTGTCAGCTCCGATAAAGTCTTGGCGAGCACCTTAATGAATAAATTGTTTTCCATGAAGTACTCCGGAAATGGCTCGATTCGCGAGCATATTATGGAAATGCGAGATATTGCAGCGCCGCTCACTGCACTTGAAGTGACCATCTCTGATTCATTCTTAGTACACTTTATTTTGAACTCTTTGCCATCTGAATACGGACCATTTCAAATCTCTTATAACATACATAAAGATAAATGGTCAATTAATGAATTGCTGACCATGTGTGTGTAAGAGAAAGGTTGATTAATACAAGAGAAATAAAATACAATTAACTTTGTTTCTAAAAAAAAACTACAAATAAAGCGTGTTAAGAATGGTAAGGGCAAGAATGACTCAAAAGAAAGAATAAGGAAGTTCCATTTGGTTCACAAGGCTAATCAAGTAATTGGACTACCAAGTGCTTCTTTTGTAAGAAAATGAGTCATATAAAGAATGACTGCCAAAAGTATCGGAAATGGCTCCAGAAGAAAGGTAAATTTCTAGTTTTGATGCATGAGTTGCATTTAGTTACTATTCCATCTAATACTTTGTGGATTGACTCTGGGTACCACATGCCACGTGGCGAATTTCGTGCAGGAATTTCAGAATCACAGAAAATCCAGAAAAGATGAAGCGACTTTCTATACAGCTGAAGAAAATCCAACTAAAAATAGAATTTATAAAAACATTTAGATTAGTTCTTTCTACTGATCATATTTTGGATTTAGTTGATACATTTTATATTCCGAAATTTTCTAAGTATTTAATTTCTATTTCGAAACTTGTTGNAAATCACCCAAGTTCGATTCATGACTTTCAGATCATAGCCGGACTTCACGCTTCCGCAAGATTGATCAAGAATTTCTTCTCTATGACGCTCTGTGAGTTATTTTATTTTATTATGATCCTGAATTTTGGTATGTATTTATTTCTCTATTTATTTTATATACCTTGAAATTCTATCGATAAAAGGTGACATGCTTCAGACTCAAGTTTTTTACTAAGTGTGTAGCATTGAGAGTCATCTAATATTTTGCTTACTATTCTAAAATAAACATGGTTAGGACAAAAATATTCATACACATTCATCTTATTTCATCTTAAGATATATCTTAAGGTAGCGTTTGGTTGGGGAACAAGGGGGGAAATAAGCCCTTGTTTCCCCTTTTGTTCCCAAACGCAATGTTCGGTTCCCGGGAACAGTAGTTCCCGAGAATCTGGAACTAGCTGATATAAGGCTGGAATTACTGTTCCACCCGTTTCCTGGAGCAAGCTTGTTCCTTGATGAGAACAAGATTAATTAAAATCTAAATTTAATTTTAATGGCAGTAAATTATTAATTAATTTAATAAATATATTTAAATTATTATTTATTATTTTAATAATTAAATAATTAAATAATTTATTATTTATAATTAATTATTAATAATTAGATAATTATTATTATAAATTTATTATTTATAATTAATTATTAATAATTAATAATATTTATTAATTTTTTATTAATAATTATTAATAATTATTATTCTTAATGATAATCGATATTATTATTAATATATTATTTATAATTAATAATTAATAATTAATATTATTATTTATTAATAATTAATTAATAATTATTATTCTTAATAATTAGATAATCGATGTTATTATTAATTTATTATTTATAATTAATTATTAATAATTATTATTATTATTTATCGAAGTATAATTAATATGAGCCAAGTGGGAATTGCTAGGATTTCCATATTTGTGGCCCAATTAATTATATTTAAATTAGGATTTGCTATAGATAAGGGTCAATCCTTGTTAGAAATGCGTACGGTAAAAACGCACTCGGAAAAGGAAATCAAACAATTTGATTTGAAAAACTCTCGAGATCTAATCTTCAAAAACCACGCAATTAGGATCCCTCATGTTCTTTAAGATTAAACGGATTTAGAGGAACGGATTTAGAGGGAACCCTATATTAAAAATAAGCTGCGGTAAGACAAAGCATGTCCCCAAAGAAATAAAAGGAAGATCAGTGAAGCTCATCATAGATCGAACCATATCCAATAAGGTTCGGTTTCTCCGTTCTGACACCGTTGAGCTTGAGGTGTTCCCGGAGGAAGTCCACTGTGAGACAATGCCGTTCTTTGAGATATATTTAGGACTCCCACTAAGTATTCTCCTCCTCGATCTGATCGAAGAACCTTGTGGGATTTTCAGTTTGTTTTCAACTTCATATCGCTGAATTCTTTGAACTTTTCAAAAGCCTCAGATTTGTTTCATAGATAAATCCATACCGCGTGAATAATCATCGGTAAAGGTTATGAGAGTAGAGATAACACTCTAGCATGCACATCAATCGGCCAACACATCCAGTGTGTAATTAAGGAAGTATCTCAGTGGCCCTTTCCCCTTGTTCCGTATCAAAGGGTAATTTAGTCAATTGTTCCTGAAACAAGATTCACCAAACTGGATAAGAACTTCGTCTAAGCATGAGCGAGAAAGCCTCTTTATCAATTTATTTATCCTCTCTTCTCCACATATGGACCAATCGCCTGAGGTGCCCTATACTCTCTAGCGTCTTCCTCCACCTCTCTACGGTCTCTAGACCCAACCAGCCCAGTCTCCTACCTGCCTCAGAAATATTCTGCCAGATACATTCATATGTAAATCCTCCAAGCTGTCAATCATATAAACGTACGACCAACTTAATGATTATTTCTAAACATAATTTGCTGCAGTAGTCTTATGTCAAAATTAAAATTATAGACCGTCCTGTGCTAAGAGAGAAACAGAAAGTTCAAATTGCCTGCTAGCAGGCAGGTACTTAATAACAGTCTTTAAGTAATAAAACATATCCTGCGGTAGTCGCCAAAGGCATAGGTGCCAGCAATGCCACAGTCAGCAACTCTGCTCCGTTGCCACGCCGTAGGGTGCACTTCCACCCTTCCCTAAGCCCGTCTACTTTCCCCTTATGACCCTGGCATTGAGGTACACAGATGAGAACTAGAACCAGAGTCTATAACGCCAACTATAGAAGTAGAGGAAACCGTAAGGTTAGTTCTATTGCGAGCAATCTGACATACTTTCCGAAGGTGTGTCTCCTTTTATTCTTCAAGCTCTCTGGTAAGGCAGGACACTTTGCTCTTCCAATGACCGTCAACGTGCGTGGAAATTTTCCTTTGTCCAGCCTTTATTTCTAGAAGCTTCCTTCTTGGGCTTGTTTTTCCGTCTTTTGTTTCTTCGCGGGCTTTTCTTCCATTAGACTTTCATTTGGAAGAGAAACTCGCTCCCACAGCCGAGGAATCAGCCTGTTGAACTTTTCAAATTGCCTCTGCTCTGTAGTTTATCAACATGTTCAATAACTCTTTGCGTTGTGCAATCAAATTTTATCATATGTAGTTTACAATAAACTGTCCATTATGATAGCAAGAAGCGGATTGCAGGATCAGATCAAACTTTGCAATTCCTTGTCCATTCACGCCAAGAGCTTCTCAAGCGTCTCGAGGTCTTTGATCATTGTCAAAACGAGTTATCGAACAGACTGACCCATCTTGCATCTTGCTTTAAAGAGTCTTGTTGAACAGCTTCAAAACGAGGCAGTCCGCTTTTGCTCACCCAACAAACTCTTGAGGTGAGCTTATGCATTTCCTTAGCGCTCTTCATATCCTCATGTTGGGTGAAGTTCATTGACATCTGAGCGGCCAGTAAAGATGTGCACTTACTTTTTATGCGTCACGTCCATTTTCTTGAGCTGTCGTGTTGCTGCAGGTGTGGAGCGTTTCGTGTACACGTGGGGGGTCCTGGTCGAGAACATAACTGAAGCTTTCGGACTCAAAACTTTTTTAAGTTCCTTAGGCCAATCTTTAATAATTAGTTCAATTAAAGCGGTTTGATTCAAGAATTCGAGAGAAGAGGATTGAAGCGGACACTTATTTGTTCCTGCATAGAGTAAAGTTCCATAGTTCTTTTTGTATTTGTTTTAAAAAAATTGTTTAGGATTTTAAAAACAATAAATTTACCCTCACTTATTTTCTCAGCTGCTCTCAACACTCCCTCGGTTAGAGAAACGGGAAAACACGCAACAAAAGATTTCAAGTGGGTATCCTGCGGTCCCACCAATTTAACGTACCACCTCACTAACAGTTATTCGTGATATGCAAACCTTAGCGATAGTGGAACATCCTCTTGCTCCAAGCTTCTCAGCAAATTGAGTCGATACGCTCTAGTCCTGCGGTCCTCACCTGACAGTTATTGGCCCCATTCCTTAGTTAAGTCAACCAACCGTTCAAAACGCGTAACGCAAAGTCGTCATTGGGTCCCTGCACCTGACAGTTATTGGGCCCAACACCCATCTTTACTGCTTCCGCAGCCAATCTCATGCTAATAGTAGTGGTTGCGCAATTCCGATGCACACTGACCACTGGCTATACCAGCCGTGCAATCACACCAGGACAAGCGGCCGCACTTTACAACCGACGGAAGACCCGCCTGCTCGGACTTAATATTTATGAGGAGATTTTATTTCAGGTTCTAAAAAATATTTTTTTTATTTACATCTAATGTAAATAAAAATCACATCCGCACAACATACAGAATTAAACAGGTGATGATCATGGATCCTTAGAAGTGGATTCGGACATGAGCCACTGAGTCGGAATCGGGCTCATAGGGTGCATAAATTACAAGCACAACACAGTATGCGGATTTGATGCATCTTCAACTTCTTGATCGATCTGGAGCTTCAACTTGTTTTGATCTTATCAACACCTGATGATCCGACAGCCATCATGTATATTTTCGCCTTATCCGGGACCTTGCGAACTTTAGCTTGCAACCGATCAACCTTCACATGACGTAGCAACCCATACATTATACAACCACCTCTCCAAATAATAAAATGAAATAAAATTAATTAACATTGATAACCTTTTATCTCAACACTTTTGAGACACGCATGGTCTCTCAAATAAATGGCGCTTGTGCACGCAGCGCACAACTATAGCCAGTCTCTAATACAAAAGTCCTTAAATTTAAACAAATTGTAAAATTACAGGTTCTGCATACACATACATACTATCAAGCTTATGTCTAGAAACACAAAAAAAATAGGTTGTGATCCATGATCAATCACCGCGTATCTATAACCATCACCATGCATTAATAATAAATTTTTGAGATATTCCTATAACGTTAAGCCATGATTCGAACAGAATAAATTATTAAAATTATCAATCTATTGATTATTAAATTTTGATCAATAACTTAATCTAAAAAAAAAAAAAAACATCTTGATTCATCAATTTTGATCAATCAAATTAATCCTTTTCTTTTAGCTTTTTTTTTTCTTTTTTTTTTTTTTTAATTGTGCTTGAAAACAAGACACCGTCTCGTTAAATTTGTTGATTCACTTTGATTTTTCGAATAACCAAAAACCGCATCGATAATCCGTTTTCTCGGACAAAAAACAGGTTTAGAATACCCAAAAATCATAATTCTAATCTTAAAACATGAGGATGGCTCTGATTACCACTCTTAGAAATTGGTACGGTAAAACGCAGCGGAAAAGTGAAATCAAACACATTTGATTTTGAAAAACTCCGAGATCTAATCTCAAAAACCACAGCAATTAGGATCCCTCATGTCTTAAGATTAAGAGAAAAGGAAGTCGAATCATTACCATTTTTCGGCTGGAATAAATTTCTTGCCTCAATTTGATGATGTGGACGTGGAATCCGGGTTTCTCTTGAAGCGGCACTACTTGGTCGGCCTCTATAGTTCACAAATGGTTCTATGTTGATCTGATGTCCTCAACCGGGTGCTAGCTCCCTTGCAAACGGATCCTCTTTCTTGCGTAGAAGATGGAAGAGAGAGAGATGATAGATAGACGGGCGTTGGGTTTTCTAAAAATCCCGTATATTATAATATAGGAATATAATCCTATTCCCTATAATATAATGTCCATTAAGGATAAGTATAATCTAGGATTTAAATTTATTTTTCCTTAATTAGTATAGATCGATCAAATCCTAATTTGATTCGACTTAATTATATTTAATTATGATCTTATCAAATTTATAATGCCAAATACTTTTGCACATAAGTCCTCTTATAATTTACTACTATTAGTAAGTCCTCTTTAGTAACATTACACTTTATACATTAATTTTAACAATATACAAAGTAGTCTCAATTATCAACTATTGACTAATTAGGTCCTCCGGCGATTCAATAATCGTCCGATCTAGCTATTCGACAATCACAACCTCTTATGTGTGTGACCCATAGTTCTATTCTATCTGGTAGTGAGATATATTTTGGATCATCTATCAACATATATGAAACTACTTTTCAGCTGAGATCGACCAATTCCAACCTCTAGCACCCAATAAGAATTATCGCATATCTAGATAATCTCATGAGTCTCACCCATCCACCCGTGACGCCTAGCAGCATGTGAGTGGCATTTCAGCAGAATGAGATACTGAACCTATTGGTGCAGTTAATCGTGTGATACAATCCTTCTATCAATGGTCCGCTTGACGGAGGTTATGGAATAATCGGTCAAACCCCAATCGTCTGTCATATGGTTAAATTATTCGACTCGAGTTTCTAATTCGGAAAACTCTTTTCCGCTATTTATTTCTGCACCTGGCAAGGTCTTCTAACTCGGTCTCATAATCGCCATAGCGACTAACACCCCTATCTACCAAGGAGATAAGATTCCATCTGAGGTGCGCACCCTATTCCTACAAGAACCTACGCAGTCCAACATGCACCGCAAGGGACCCCGAATGTATTCGGGACCAAGTTAATGTTACATGTCAAAACTACCAAGTAACCTCATACCTGTGAATAGCCGACGGCACGCAGCGTCCAAAGGACAGTCACATTACTGCAACAATTGAGTAAGCACTGACGAGTGAGTAGACATCCAAGTGACTCTCCGTTGCGTCACGTGCTCGGTACCTTGTTCTCTAACAACCACTGCATATTCGCTTCGAGTGTCCCCAACCACTTGCTCGACTCGAAACTCGTTCTACACTGAAAGGGAAGCGACTAGTGTCACCTTTATTCATCGGTCATCACAGTCCCCGTGATGGATCCATTGTGATCGAGACATTTGCGGAATAATCACCAATGACACATGTCTCAAATCTCAAACACTGGAACTATATGTCATCATCTTATTAATTCCCGCTGGACGATTCATGACCATACACCAACATTAACGAATGGAAATAATAAAACCCAAAGATATTTCATAATATTTTTAGAATCAAATACATATAATTACTGCTAGAAAGAATACATGTGTCGGCCTGAGTTGGCTTCACGTAGGCGTACATCTAACAATGCCTAAACGATATGAACTACTGATATGATTATAGTTTTATGCTATCCCATTTATTTTAAATTTAATAGAATCCTATCAGACTTGATGGGAGTCGATCTGGACTCTATATAAATGGGTATTGGTTCCTCCACCTCTATACGCATTCTGAGTGAAGAATTACAATCGGTATCCACACATCGTAAAGTGCCTGAGATGCGAGGAGAAAACCGAACAGCGAGCTAGATTGCTACCCCTAGACTGAAGTAGAGAATCAACTCGAGAAAAGGATAAAAGTAGTCAGATCAGATAGGGGTGGTGAATATTTTGGTAGACAAACAGATAAAGGCTAAATCCCTGGGCCTTTTGCTAAGTTTCTGGAGTAGTGCGGAATTGTTCCACAGTACACCATGCCAGGGACACCTGATCAGAATGGTGTTGCTAAAAGAAGGAATCGTACATTAATTGATATGCTCAGGAGTATGATCAGTAATTCTACCCTTTCGATATCATTGTGAAGTGAGGCACTCAAAACTGCCCTGTATATTCTTAATCGGGTCCCTACTAAGGCTGTCAGTAAGACTCCTTTTAAGATTTCGATAGGTAGGAAACCCAGTTTAAGACATTTTCATACATGGGGTTGTCAAGCTGAGGCCAAATTATATGATGCAAATAAAGAAATTGGACCTCGAACCATATCAGGATATTTTATTGGTTATTCAGAAAGGTCCAAAGGGTATAAGTTTTACTGTCCATCACATCCTATAAAGATTACAGAAACTAAAACAGCACGGTTTATTGATGATGGTGCAATTAGTGGGAGCTCTGAACCTCGGTTTATTGAATTTGAGGAAATTTAAGAGCATTCGGATTCTGTACATGACAGACCTACTATTTTCCGTCACGATTTGATGGTTCCTATTCCAGTAGAACAACAAATCGTTTTGGAACCACAAAATTATTGTGAACCTATCATTGATAATTCACATCAAGATGTACAAGTGAAAAATTCACATCAAGATGTACAAGTGAATAATCCACATCAAGATGTACACGTGGATAATCAGATAGATTTAAGAAGATCCTCAAGACAGAGAAAACCGGCTATATCCAATAATTATATTGTCTATCTTTATGAGAGTGGCTAAAGTTTAGATGATCCTCTTAGTTTTTTCGAAGCCATATATGGTAATAATTATATGGAATGATACAATGCCATGAAGGATGAGATTGAATTCATGAACCACAATAAGGTATGAGATCTTGTTGAGTTACCTATAGGAGTTAAACCCGTAGGATGCAAGTGGGTTTATAAAATCAAATGAGACTGCAAAGGTAACATAGAGAGATACAAGGCCCGTCTTGTGGCAAAAGATTTACTCAGAAAGAAGGTATTGACTATAAAGAGACTTTCTCTCCAGTATCTAGAAATGAATCTTTCCGTATTATTATGGCTCTGGATGTCAAAACTGCCTTTTTTAAATGGGGATCTCTATGAAGAGTTGTATATAAATCAACCTGAAGGATTCTCGCAAAAGGGAAAGGAGCACTTGGTATGCAAATTAAAGAAATCAATTTATGGACTAAAACATGCCTCCCGACAATTGTATTTACAATTTAAACAAACTATTTTGACTTTCGGTTTTAAGGAAAACATTGTTGATCAATGTATTTATTTAAAAGTTACAAATAATTTTCTTAGTCATGTATGTTGATGATATTTTGCTTGCCAACAATGATCTTTGGCTATTGCATATAAGCCCAGTATTGCTCCTGTCCGGAAAGGGGATAAGCTTAATACTTTTCAGTATCCCATGAACCAATTAGAAATTAAACAGATGAAAAGCATATCCTATGCCTCTGCAATTGGTAGTCTTATGTATGCACAGACGTGCACACGTCCGGATATTGCTTTTGCTGTTGGATTACTTGGCAGGTATCAGAGTAATCCAGGTATGGAGCATTGGAAGGCTACTAAGAAGGTTATGAGGTATTTGAAAGAAACTTTGGATCATATTGCATGTTACAAGACCACATTACAAGCTATTTGACTTAGGAATTTTATCACAGACTTAAGAATTGTGGACTCCAATGTTTATTCAATAAAGATTTTCTGTGATAGTTCAGCTGCGGTTTCCTTGGCCAATAACAACAAGATTACAGTAGGGTGTAAAACACTTGGACACCAAATATCTTATTGTGAGAGAGAAGATAGATGAAGGTTATTTTACAATTGAATACATCAGTACCAAGTGTATGATTGCAAACCCAATGATCAAGGGGTCGGCACCTGGGTCATATACAGATCGTGTTAAAAGTATGGGTTTGATTAGTTCTTTTGATGTATAAATTTGTAACATCTATCTTTTTTCAATAAAGTTTAATGCAGCTGTGTTGGACCATTTAATAGACATAAAGTTTTGTCTATTAACGAATGAACATACAGCTTAAGTTCATTCATAAAGTTGTGCCATATAAAGTACTCGGTTAGGAGGTGAAGATGATACGGTAATTATAGAAGAAAATTTTCGTTATGAAGAGGTGGACCGCGCGCCATAGTTCCTATCATTGTAGTCTTTTAGTTTGAGCTAAAATCAAGTGAGTTCTAAGATATTTGACCATAAAGTTTTCAATAATGCGCAATAAAGATTAGAGCATAGAAAATCCGTTCATGGAATATAATTAATATGAGCCAAGTGGGAGATTGCTAGGATTTCCATATATTGTGGCCCAATTAATTATATTTAAATTAGGATTTGCTATAGATAAGGGTCAATCCTTGTTAGAAAGCGATACGGAAAACGCAGCGGAAAAGGAAATCAAACAAATTTGATTTTAAAAACTCTCGAATTAAATCTTCAAAAACCACGCAATTAGGATCCCTCATGTTCTTTAAGATTAAACGGATTTAGAGGGAACGGATTTAGAGGGAACCCTATATTTAAAAATAAGCTGCGGTAAGCAAAGCATGTCCCCAAAGAAATAAAGGAAGATCAGTGAAGTACATCACTAGATCGAACCATATCCAATAAGGTTCGGTTTCCTCCGTTCTGACACCCGTTGAGTTGAGGTGTTCCCGAGGAGTCCACTGTGAGACAATGCCGTTCTTTGAGATATTTTAGGACTCCCACTAAGGTATTCTCCTCCTCGATCTGATCGAAGAACCTTGATGGATTTTCAGTTGTTTTTCTACTTCATATCCTGAATTCTTTGAACTTTTCAAAAGCCTCAGATTTGTGTTTCATAGATAAATCCATACCGTGAATAATCATCGGTAAGGTTATGAGCAGTAGAGATAACACTCTAGCATGCACATCAAATGGCCAACACATCCAGTGTGTATTAAGGAAAGTATCTCAGTGGCCCTTTCCCTTGTCCTACAAAGGGTAATTTAGTCAATTTTTTGAAGACAAGATTCACGAAACTGGATAAGACTCTACGTCAAATGAGCGAGAAAGCCATCTTTATCCAATTTATTTATCCTTTCTTCTCCAATAGACCAAGCCTGAGGTGCCCATATACTTTAGGTTTTCTCATCTCTACGGTCTCTAGACCCAACAGCCAGTCTCTACTGCCTCAGAAATATTTGCCAGATACATTCATATGTAAATTAAGACTGTCAATCATATAACGCACGACCAACTAATATTATTTCTAAAATAATTTTGCCAGTATCTTTGTCAAAATTAAAATTATAGACCGTCCTGTGCTAAAGAAGAAACAGAAATAAATTCCTGCTAGCAGCAGGTACATAATAACAGTCTTTAAGTAATAAAACATATCCTGACGGTAGTCGCAAAGGATAGGTGCCAGCAGCCACGCAGCAACTCTTGCTCCGTTGCCACCCGTAGGGTCACTTCACCTTCCCTAAGCCCTCTACTTTCCTTAGACCCTGCATTGAAGTACACAGATGGAACTAGAACCAGAGTCATAACCCAACTATAGAAGTAGAGGAAACCGTAAGGTTAGTTCTATTAGCGAGCAATCTGACATACCTTCCGAAGGTGTGTCCTTTCCTTTTATTCTTCAAGCTCTCAGGTAGGCAGGACAATTTCGTCTTCCAATGACCGTCAACGTTGCAGTGGAACATTTTCCTTTGTCCGCTTTATTCTTAGAAGCTTCCTTCTTGGGCTTGTTTCCGTCTTTGTTTCTTCGCGGGCTTCTTCTTCCAATTAGACTTTCTTTGGAAGAGGAAGCTCGCTCCACAGCGAGAATCGAGCCTTTGAACTTTTCAAAGCCTCTGATCTGTAGTTATCAACATGTTCAATAACTCTGCGTTGTGCAATCAAATTTTATTCATATGGTAGTTTACAATAAACTGTCCATATGATACAAGAAGGGATTGCAGGATCAGATCAACTTGCAATTCCTTGTCCATTTCACGCCAAGAGCTTCTCAAGCTCCTCGAGGTCTTTGATCATTGTCAAACAGTGATCATGAACAGACTGCCCATCTTGCATCTTGGCTTTAAAGAGTCTTTTGGACACTTCAAAACGAGGCAGATCCCGGCTTTTGCTCACCATACAAATCCTTGAGGTGAGTTAGCATTTCCTTAGCAGTCTTCATATCCTCATGTTGGCGTTGAAGTTCATTTGACATCGCACGGCCAAAATGTGCACCTTACTTTATTATCGTCATCCGTCCATTTTTCTTGAGCTGTCGTTTGATCAGCTGTTGGACGGTTTGTGTAACGTGGGGGGTCCTGGTCGAGAACATAACTGAGCTTTCGGAACTCAAAACTATTTTTAAGTTCCTTAGCCAATCTTTATAATTAGTTCCAATTAAACGGTTTGATTCAAGAATTCGAGAGAGAGGATTGGAAGCGGACATTTTGTTCTGCAAGAGTAAAGATTCAAGTTGGATTTTTGTATTTGTTTTAAAAAAATTGTTTAGGGATTTTAAAACAATAAATTTAGCTCCTCACTATTTTCTCGAGTGCTCTCAACACTCCTCGGGTAGAGAAACGGAAACCAACGCAACAAAAGATTTCAAGTGGGTACCTGCGGTCCCACCAATTTAACGTACCACCTCACCTAACAGTTATTGTGATATGCAAACCGATGAGTGGACATACTCTTGGTCCAATGCTTCTCAAGCAAATTGCAGTGATCGTCTCTAAGTCCTGCGGCCTCACCTGACAGTTATTGGCCCCATTCCTTAGTTAAGTCAGACCCACCGTTCAACGCGTAAGCAAAGTCGTCATTGGGTCCCTCACCTGACAGTTATTGGGCCCAACCCATCTTTACTCCGCAGCATCTCATGCTAATAGTAGTGGTTGCGAATTCCCGATGCAACTGACCACTGTAACCAGCCGTGCCAATCACACCAGAAAGCGCCCGCACTTCTACAACGCGCGGAAGACCCCTGCTCGACTTAATATTTATTGAGGAGATTTATTTAGGTCTCAAAAAATATTTTTTTTATTTACATCTAATGTAAATAAAAATCAATCCGCACAAACAACAAATTAAACTGGTGATGATCATGGATCTTAGAAGTGGATTCGGACTCGAGCCACTGAGTCGGAATCGGGGCTCATAGGTCATAAATTACAAGCACACACACGTCATCGGTTTGATCATCTTCAACTTCTTGATCGATCTGGAGCTTCAACTTGATATTTGATCCTTATCAACACCTTGATCGATCCGCCCATCACATATTATTCGTCCTTATCGGGCCTTGCGAACTTTTAGGCTTGCAACACCGATCAACCCAATGACGTGCAACCATACATTATACAACCCCAATAATAAAATGAAATAAAATTAATTACATTTGATAACTTTTATCTCAACCTATTGAGACACGCAGGTCTCCAAATAAATCGGCGCTTGTGCACGCAGGCACAACTATAGCCATCTCTAATACAAAGTCCTTAATTTAAACAAATTTAAAATTACAGGTTCTGCATACACATCATACATCACATGTCGAAACAAAAATAAATAGGTTGTGATCCATGATCATCACCCGTATTCATACATCACATGCATAATAATAAATTTTGGATATTCTATTAACCGTGTAACCGATGATTCGAAAGAATAAATTATTAAAATATCAATCTTATTGATTATTAAACTTTTGATCAATAATTTAATCTAAAAAAAAAAAAAAACATCTTGATCTCATCAATTTGATCTAATCAAATTAATCCTTTCTTTTAGTTTTTTTTTTTTTTTTTTTTTTAATTGTGCTTGAAAACAAGAAACCGTTCGATTAAATTGTTGATTCACTTTGATCTTTTCGAATAACCAAAAACGATCGATAATGTTTTCCTCGGCAAAAAAACAGGTTTAGAATACCCAAAAATCATAATTTTAATCTTAAAACATGAGGATGGCTCTGATTACCACTGTTAGAAATTGCGTACGGTAAAACGCAGCGGAAAAGAAATCAAACAAATTTGATTTTGAAAAACTCCGAGATCTAATCTCAAAAACCACGCAATTAGGATCCCTCATGTTCTTTAAGATTAAGGAGAAAAGTAAGATCGAATCATTACCTTTTTCGGCGGATAAATTTCTTGCCTCAATTTGATGATTGCTGGAATCGGGTTCTCTGAAGCCGCACACGCGTCGGCCTCTATAGTATCACACGAACGGTTCTATTGTTGATCGATGTCCTCACCGGGTGCTAGCTCCCTTGCAAAGGACGTCTTTCTTGCTAGAAGATGGAAGAGAGAAGAGATGATAGATGACGGCTTGGTTTTCTAAAACTCCCGGTATATTATATATAGGAATATAATCCTATTCCATAATAATATAATGTCATTAAGGATAAGTATAAATCTGATTTAATTATCTTTTCATTAATTAGTATAGATCGATCAAATCCTTTTGATTCCGACTTCAATTATATTATTTGATCCTTATCACATTATAATGCCAAATAATTTGCACATAAGTCCTCTTATAATTTACTACTATTAGTAAGTCCTCTTTAGTAACATTTACACTTTATAATTAAATTTGTAAACAATTACAAAGTAGTCTCAATTATCAACATATTGACTAATTAGGTCCCTCCGGCGATTCAATAGATCGCCGATCTAGGCTATTCGACAATTCACAAACCTCTTATGTGTGGACCCATAGTTCTATCCTATCTGGAGTGAGATATATTTTGATATCTATCAACAATATCATGAAGACGTCTTTTCAGCTGGATCGACAATTCCAACTCAGCCCCAATAAGAATTATCGATCATCCTAGATAATCCTCATGAGTCTCACCATCCACCAGTGACGCCTAGGCAGCATGTGAGTGGCATTTCAGAGAATGAGAATACTGAACCTATTGGTGCAGTTATCGTGTGATACAATCCTTCTTATCATTCGAGTCCGACTTGACGGAGGGTTATGGAATAACTCGTCAAACCCCAATCGTCTGTCATATGTTAAATTATTAATTCGACTCGATTTTCTAATATCGGAAAACTCTTTTCCGCTATTTATTCTGACCTGGCCAAGGTCCTTCTAACTCGGTCTCATAAATCGCGATAGGATAACACCCCTATCTACCAAGGGAGATGAGATTCCATCCTGAGGTGCGCACCCTATTCCTACAAGAACTACTCAGTCCAACATGCACCGCAAGGACCCCGATGATTCGGGCCAGTATGTTGACCAGTGTCAAGTATCTATCAAGTAACCTACAGTAACCTGATTGGAATAGCCGAGGCACGCCAGGTCAAGGACAGTCACATACTGCAACCAATTGAGTAAGTCCACTGGACGAGTGAGTAGACCATCCAACGTGACTTCTCGCGTTGCGTCACGCTCGGTACCCTTGTTCTCTAACAACCCTGCATATTCGCTTCGAGTGTCCCCACACTTGCTCGACTCGAAACTCGTGTCTACACCTGAAAGGGAAGCGACTTATGCACCTATCTCATCGGATCAATCACGTCCCGTGATGAGATCCATGTGATCGAGACATTTGGGAATAATCACCAATGAAACACATGTCTCAAATCTCAACACTGAGACTATATGTCATCATCTTATTATTCCCCTTGGACGATTCATGGACACATACAAAACATGAATGGAAATAAAAAACCCAAAGTATTCATAATATTTTAGAATCAAATACAATAATTAATGTCTAAAAGAATACATGTGTTTTTTCCGGCTGGTTGGCTTCACGTAGGCGCTACATGCTAACAATCCTAACGATATGAACTACTTGATATGATATATTTTATCTATCCCATTTATTTTAAATTTAAAAGAATCCTATCAGACTTTGATGGGAAGTCGATCTGAGGAACTCTATATACAATGGTATTGGTTCCTCCACCTTCCTATACGCATTCTGAGTAAGAATTACAATCGTATCCACACATACGTCAGTGCCTGAGATACGATGAGACAAACCAAATCACCCAAGTTCGATCTCATGAATTTCAGATCAAGCCGGACTTCACGCGTTCCGCCAAGATGATCCCCCCAGAATTCTTCCTCTATGACGCTCTGTTGAGTTATTTTATTTAATTATGATTCTGATCCTAATTTTGGTATGTATTTATTTCTCTATTTTATTTTTAATACTTGAAATTCATATCGATATAAAGGTGACATGCTTCAGACTCATTTTTACTAAGTGAATGTAGCGTTAAGAGTCATCTATATTTTGCTTACTTTCTAAATAAACATGGTTTAGGACAACAAAGTTCATACACATTCATCTTAATTTATCTTAAGATATTTACAGGTAGCGTTTGGTTGCGGAACAAGGGGGAAATAAGGCCCTTGTTTCCCCTTTTTGTTCCAAAGCCTATATTTGGCCTCCCGGGAAACAGTAGTTCACCGAGAAATCTGGAACTAAGTGAGTATAAGGCACTGGAATTACTGTTCCACCCGTTCCTGGAGTCAATGCTTGTTCCTGCATGAGAACAGATTAATTAAAATCTAAATTTAATTTATGGCAGTAAATTATTTAATTAATTTAATAAATATCATTTAAATTATTATTTATTAGTTTTAATAATTAAATATTACAATATTATTATTTACGTAATTACATTATTTAATAGATCTATAATTCATTATTATAGCCAATTTATGTATTTATACATGTAATTATAATAATAATAATTATTATTAATTTTTATTAATAAGTTGTTAATAATTATAATAATTAATTGATAATCCATATTCTCTATTTAATATAATTATTATAATAATAATTAATAATTAATTATTATTTAATATATAATTAATAATTCTTATTCTCAAATTAGATAATCGTATTATTATTTATTAATAAATATTAATATTAATTATTATTAATAATTAGATAATCAATATTATTAATAATTTATTGTTTATAATTAATTATTATTATTATTATTTATTGATAATTAATAATAATAATTATTATTATTAATTAGATAATCGTTATTAATAATTTATTATTTATAATTAATTATTATTATTAATTATTATTTATAATTAATTATTAATAATTAATTTTTTATTTATTTTTAAGTAATATTTTTATGTTAATTAATTACATAATATAATTTTAATTTCAAATTATATTGTTTATTCCTCTTGTTCCAATCTAATCATCCAAACACTATTTATCTTATTCCTAGGAACAACCCAATTTTCATCCAAACGCAAAATTGGTCTAGTTCCTGCTTATACCTGAACTTGTACATATTCTTAGAACTAGCAGTTCTTACTTATACCCGAACCAAACGCAGCCTAAGAGTTGCACCTATACGCTCATGAAAATCATAGTCAATTATAACAATCCTTTATTCCAATTTTGTTGTAGCTCTTAATTCTCAAATTTTTGTAATAAATATCTAATTTTTATTATTTATTTCATTTAAGTGTCGGCCGTCAAAAATCTCGTAAATTTGTTAATACAATGCAATGTTTACCACATTAATTAGCGCCAAATTCTGCTGCATGGTATTATTACTCACCTAAGTTAAGATGTGAATGATACAAATTCGACATCTGAGTGTAAAAATTAAACGTTGTGCACTAAAATAAGAAATGAGAAAAAGTTTGGAGACCAACGGAATGATTAATCTTGAAAATAATAATGTGTCTATAACATAACATAACATAACATGACGTAAAGTTACCCTGACCCTACTAGGCCCATTTATGTTGTCTATGGATTCGGGCCGATAAGTGCCCGAACCTTCTCGAATCCAAACCCGGCCGTTCACTACAATAAAAATAGTATATAACGACATTTTGAAATGCGGGTACAAGTCAAAAAAATACTAATGACTAAATTATCGACACTTTTTAAAAGTATTGCTATATGTGAAATTGCTATATATAAGCCTGCCCTGATATTTGGCATCTACTCCTCCAGCGACCTGTGGAGGAGGGATACGTAGCGATCGTAGTTCTCTATGTTAGAAAATTGCATACGATAAAAACGCAGCGGAAAAAGAAATCAAACAAATTTGATTTTTGAAAACTCTCGAGATCCAATCTCAAAAATCACGCAATTAGGATCCCTCATGTTTTAAGATTAAAGAAGAAAAACAAGATCGAATCTTTACCTTTTTCGCGCATAGATCTTCCCCTCAATTTGATGATCGTGGAATTCGGTTTTCTTGAAGCCGCACACGCGTCCGGCCTTTATAGGTATCCACACGAGGTTCTTGATTTGATCGATGTCCTCACCGGGGTGCTAGCTCCCTTGCAAAATGACGTCTTTCTTGCTAGAAGATGGAAAAGAGAAGAGAAGAGAGATAACAGCTAGGGTTTTCTAAAAACTCCCGTATGTTATATATAGAAATATAATCCTATTCCTAATAATATAATGACAATTAAGGATAAGTATAAATCTAGATTTAAATTTATCCTTTCCTTAATTGGTTAGATTGATCAAATCCTAATTTGATTCGATCTTTATATTAATTTGATCATATCAAATTAATAATGCAACATTTGCATATAAGTTCTCTTATAATTTACTAACTATTAGTAAATCCTCTCTTGTAACATTTATACCTTAATACCACTAATTTGTAACAATTACAAATTAGTCCAATTATCATTATATTGACAATTAGGTCCTCCGGCGATTCAATAATCGCGATCTAGCTATCCGATCAATCACAACCTCTTATGTGTGTGACCCCATAGGTTCTATTCTATCTGGTAGTGAGATATATTTTGATCACTATCAACAATATCACTGAAACTCCTTTCAGTGGATCGGAACAATTCCAACTCAGCTCAATAAGAATTATCGATCATCTAGATAATTCTCATTAGTCTCACAATCCACCAGTGACGCCTAGCAGCATGCAGTGGCATTCCAGTAGAATGAAATAATGAACCTCTTGGTGCAGTTACCGTGTGATACAATCCTTTTATCATGAGTCCCGACTATACGGAGGTTATGGAATAACTCGTCAAACCCCATCGTCTGTCATATGTTAAATTTATTCGACTCGAGTTTCTAATATCGGAAACCCTTTTCCGCTATTAACTCTGCCTTGGCCAAGGTCTTCTAAACTCGGTCTCATAAATCACATAGGACTAACACCCCTATCTACCAAGGGAGATAGATTCCATCTAAGTGCGCACCCTATTCCTACAATGAACCTACTGCAGCCAACATGCACCGCAAGGACCCGAATGGCTAGGGACCAAGTGTATGTACAGTCAAACTACAGTAACCTCATTGTGAATAGCCGAGGCACCGCAGGTCAAAGGACTAGTCACACTACTGCAACAATTGAGTAAGTCACTGACGAATGAGTAGACATCCAAGTGACTTCTCACGTTGGTCACGCTTGGTACCCTTGTTCTCTAACAACCACCTGCATATTCGCTTCAGTGTCCCCACACTGTCGACTCGAGACTCGTCTACCCAAAAGGAAAGCGACCTATGCACCAATCTCACTGGATCAATCACCGTCCCCGTGATGATCCATTGATCGGGAGCATTTAGGAATTAACCACCAATGACACATGTCTCAAATTCTCAACACTTGAGAATATATGTCATCATCTTATTAATTTCTTGGATGATTCATGGACACATACACAATATGAATGAAAATAATAACCCAAATTTATTCATAAATTTTAAAGTCAAATACAAATTTATGTCCTAGAAAGAATACATGTGTCAGCCTGGTTGGCTTCTAGGGCATACATCTAACACTCTACGATCCCTACGAGATCCTCGCGGTGAAACTCCAGCCATCAGAACCCTACTTCGTCGGCTGCGGCGGCGAAGGGGGAAAAGGGAAGATGGCAACCAAATTTTTTTTCTTTTTTATTTGTAATATGGCCGAGTGGGCGGTATGAAATTGGTTGAGTAGAGTGACTTTTTATTTTTTATTTGATCGGGCTTTATATTTAAGCCTTAGTCGATTTTTTAAAAAATTTTTAGCATAAATAAAATACTTACATGAAAGTATTTTAAAAATATGTTTCTGTAATTTAATTCTGTTGTAATGATTTATCTTCTTTTCTTACTGATAATGTCCGTTGGTTTCTATTCTAAAACTCCTCATAATACATGTACTATTTTACTATAAGGAATGTCGATAACTCAAATCTATCATAATCTAATTTATGGATCCATCCTAATATCATTTGGAGCCGAATACAAGCTAATTTACGAATAACAAGTTGCATTGCCGGACTTAACTGGGCCACAGTTGATTCGCAAGAGCATATTGGATCTGAATTTTAAATAATTGATTAATATTCACGTGCTTGAGTTGACGCACTGGCTGTGTCTCCATTTGTATTGTTCTCACTTTCGCTGAAAAAATTCTAGAATGCAACGGGTATATTGATGGCGTGGCGTAACAAATAAATCAAATATTTTTTTTTAGAGACATTTGTCCCATCATGATTGTAAAAAAATATTTTTATTATATTATTTTTTGAAAAGAAGGAATGTGATTGGTTTGTTATTGATAACGTAGTGCAAGTACGATAGTGTAGAATTCCTCCACTTTTCTGATAACCTCTTGCATTTTTACGTTTTAATCCCTCAAGCCATATATAATTACTAGATAGGCGACAGGAGTTCCCCACCGTCTAGGGTTAGCAGTCTAGCTCGCTATTCGGGAGGTAACTCATATTCGACTCGAAATGAGTTCGAGATCGATCGCTCATTTAAATAAACGAATCAACTATAAGTTAAATTTTTCAGCTCGAAACACGAGCTTGAATCAAAAAAAGCCAAACACGAGTTGATTCTATTAAACAGCGAGTCAAAAAATTTAGCTCGTGTTCAACTCATTGGGTGCTCTATTACTGTCTGTCTCGTTTTCTTAGCTGATTCGGAGGGATTTGATGCGGATCCGCTAAGGGCTGGTAGGGACCAAAGCAAAAAATAAAACATTTGGCTCTCTTAGCGCCTCATCTGGGGTAAGAGCTATACCACTACAACAGATCCACAGTAGCCATTTGCATCTCTTAACTATTATTACCCAATCAACATTCCTTCATTTGCTACATATCAGATTTTCTTTTCTTTTCTTTTCTTTTTTGCCAAAAAGGACCAACTTTAAATTAACTTTTTGTGGTTTAATTTATTTTCGGCTACTCTATAGTTTAACTTATTTTACTTCACCATTATGCGTAGTTTATAAATTTATGTTTAACTACTTTATGATTATCAAAACCTTTTTCACTTTATTGTCCCGTATGAAAATAGTTAAATATGCATTTTTACTGTAAAGAAAATAATATAAATAGCTAACAAATTCGTGGGAAATTTACAACTGGCCCATGCATTACATTTCATCTCATCACTTGACTCTCCAACAGTTGCCCCATCACATGCATGCGCATATGTCACAGAACACGTGGCCCCATGCATGCATGTGCACATGTCGCCCATGTGTATATATTATTATTCAACCCTTAATAGCAAGTGATATGATCATGCATGTGACACATGCTCCACAGATCCAAGTCCCCGGATATAAACATTTCATGCACCCATAAACAACACATGAATGATTCCATTTGCAGAGAATATAGAAAAAGGGTCATAGGCACCAAAAATTTAATAAAAACTTAATTTGGACTTTGATTATTATTATTATTAACAACATTAGAAGGGGGAACAAGAGTCAAAAAGCACAAACAACACAGTGGGGTCACATGGGAACAACTAAAATTCATTAATAAAAGTAGTAATAGTAGTTACATTACAAGATTATAAAAAGCAAAAAGATATATCTAAGTAAATAATTAAGAAAAACCTATTGTAGATCCCAAGAAGGAAGAAACCATCCAACGTTCCAGATCAAAGCAGGAGTCAGGAGGATCAGTAAATATTCCCACTCTCTCTCTCTTTTTCTCTAATTCAATAACCAGATGGTAGTACACAGTTCCCAATTTCTGCAACATAAAACAAAAAAGATTTACTACTCAGCGAAGCAAAATTTTTACTGAAGCATTGAATGGTAATTATGATAAATAAAAATAAAAGTATAGAATAGTTAAATATACATTTTTAAATTTGTCTTTCTACGTGTGACATTATTTGGTAAAAAAAATAGAAAAAAAAAAATATATATATATATATACTATTTATATTTATATATTAAACAGGTACAACACACAACGACAACGAGTCCTCAAATTTGACTAAGTAGCGTACGTAGGGCGCCGTAACTCCTCGAGCGCAACGTTCGCACATATACATAATAAACATATAATAATATATATAATATATATATATATATATGATGTACCCGTGGGGCCCACGTGTCAGCCTTGGGAACTGTGACATATACCGGTTACAGCGTAGAAACGCTGCTATACGACAATGTCCTTTTCATTGATAAAGCGACGAGGGAAAAAGAAGGGGATGGGTCACATCACGTTGGCACCGTACAGTGCGTGAGATGCAATGTGCACCGTTCATCGCTCTGCTAAAACCCCGCGTATAAAAAATATGCGAATCCTATGAACTCCTCAACCAAATCCACCGCAAAATCCACCACCCAAATCCAACGGTCCGTTCATCAGATCGAACGGTCGGCAAAACTAGGGGAGAAAGAGAAGGCTAAATTGTACGAAGACCCCTTACCTATTGCCACCGTCTTTTTAGCCATTTCTCTTTTAATATATATATATTAATATATATATATATATATATTATATAATGATAGTTATTAAATCAATTAAAAAATCCTTAACGTTTAATTGATAATAAAATTTAAAAATCAGTTTCATAATTGAAAGATAAAAGTTCAAAGTTGTTAGGTAGAAATTCTTTTTTCCATTTCACCTACCTTATCACTCTTTTTAAAAATAAAAATTCTTAAGGATTGCGAACGCACAAAATGCATAGAGGTTGGTAGACTAAGCTCATTTTTTCTTATTTAATTACAATCGTCTGCTACCAATCTAACGTTTTATTAACTGTATGTTCATACGCACTTCACGGGGAATTTGGTTCAAGTAAAATGGAACTAAAATCATTTCGACTATAAAAAATTAATTTTTTATTATTAATTCGAGCCAAAAGTAATTTTTACAAATTTAGGAGAAATTACTTAAAGTTTTCATTTTTTGCTGCATTTTTGTTGCTAAAAAACCGAAACGTTATTCATTCATTTTTTTTATCTGAATGCAAAAAATTTATATAATTTTTTCCGGCCAAATAAAATATTAATAAAAATTATTTTTTTCCTCACAAACCTAAACAATATAAAACATAAAAAAAAAAATCCACAAAAAGTTATTTTTTCTTGTTATACGTTGCTATCAAACAAGATTCTTAATTCCGGGCTACTTATACAAATCAATAACTTTAAGTTTTTACATTATCAAAATTTCGTGCCTTGAATTTTACCATGTGATTATTTTCATCCGCTTAAATTAATTTATTCAACAACAACTGGTCTTAAACTCTAGTGAAAAATTATTATCATCCAACCGCATATCCTATTTTATCTGTAAAAGATCAAAAACTAAATAATATCCAAACTCTCGATAGTCTATATAATATACATATATCCGGCGACTATACTATCGATAGATCAAGCCCTGTACTATTGGGTTTTTAAACCGTTTAGATCTACCTTTGGATCATTTCTATCGATTAATTAACTATTAAAGACCAACACCCCATCAATCCACAGGGGACCACTATGCAATTTAACGGAAACCATATATTCCTAACTGTACATCTATTCATCCAACGGCCCAACAGACTCAATAGTACCAAGGGCTGGTACATTGATAGTATAGCTAGCTAATTCTACAATAACAATCAATAATATATATATATATACTATATATATATATATATATAATATATAAAAGCGAAGAACAATGTTTGGGAGGGGTGGGGGAGAAGAGGGGGTGAGGAAAGGACAGAGGGAATAAGACTGACCGGGGGCTGGGGCAGACGAACGTAGGCGGCGACCCTGGAAGTCGGCAGGTGCCGATGCCGAGGCCCTTGCTCTCGGTATCTAGCTGTTGAAGCGTAGGAGCGTTGCGCCTCCACCAGTGTTCGGCTCGTACACACCCCGCCCCGGGCTGTATCGCCCTAGGCAGTCCGCCCTCCATCCCACCTAGTCCAGCCCCTCTGCAGCCGCTCCTTCCCACACCCATTCGCACCACAGCACCTCCCCCGTCCCCGTCCCCTTTCCGCCCTCACTCCTTCCTCCCACCTACACGCCTCCCCCACTGCTGGCTGCTGCTGCTGCCCATTCCCGCCGAGGACTAAGTCGGACTGTTCGTAGACCTTGTCGCTCGGAGGGTAGAAGAGGCCGTAGTTGCCTCACGAAGGTGGGGCGGCTTTCAGAGTCCTCGTTTGAACAGGCCCGAAGCAGGAACACGTTCCACGTCCCCTGCGGCGCCGCGGTGCGTCCCGCGTCTCCCCGACAGCCACGCGCCGCACCAGGTTCCGTTTATCGCCGCGTCCCCGCCCCCGCCCCCGTCTCCTTCCCGTCCCCTTCGACGGCCACCCCTCTCCGACCCACCACCCTCACTTCTCGCCCCCCCCCGCCCCATCGCCGCATACACCGCATCACACCTATTATAAGTAATAATAATAACCTCAATCATCGATCATCATCATCATCATATAATACAAACGTACAACACAAAACTCATGTAGTAGTAGTATATATATATAATATATAAGGCACGCACACCTGGGCGTCGTAAGAGCCTGTGTACTTGAGGCCGCTGCCCGAAGTCAGGACGCCGGCGTTGGCGGAAGAGGGCGTAGTCGAGGGAGATCGAGGCGCGCGTTGCGGGAAGTAGGCGAAAGAAGGGGTAAGCGGTTGACCATGAGATAGAGCCGGTCGCGGCCGAGGAGGTCGAGATCGGCGCATCACGGGCCCTCCGCGGGTCGCTCCGGAACGGCCCGCGGGAGGGCGGGTACGACGGCGCGGAGGCGGTGAGGGCGAGGGGAAGGAGACCTTCACGCGTCGCGACGAGCACGAGGCGCGCCCCCGAGCGCGCGGCGTGGACGTTGGTCATGGCACGGGACGCGCGCGCGTGAGTTGCGTTCGGCGCTCCGCAACACCTCGTGCCACGCACCACGGCCGCGATCTGGGCGCGGGTAGTACGCCGCACGTTGCGCTGCACCCACCGAGCGCGTAGCCGGGCGCGACGCGGCCGGGCGAGGAGCTCGTGTGGGGCGCCACCACCACCTGATCCGCGGACCCCGCGAAGCCGAGCACGGCGGCGGTCCGCGTGTACAGCTTCACCGGCTTATGCCTGGACTTGAGGAGCTCCACCACCTTGGGCAGGGGTGGGAGGTTGTTGGCCACCGCCGTAGTTCACTCCTATACGACCCACCCTCTGCAAGTAAAAAGAAAAAAAACAACCACAACTCAAAAATAAAAAAAGCAAAACATGGGGACTTAAGCAGCAAATGTGGGTGTGATGGAGGAGCGAAAAACGCGAGGATGGTTACTGCCCAAAATGGCGTCTGGCGTTGGGTTTTGTTACCTGGCGTGAGTGTTTGGAGGAGAGGAGGGAGAGGAGGAGGAGGAGCGAAGAGGAGAGCGAGCGGCTTGAGAGTCCCAATGCTCTCCGACGAACAGAGCATGCGGAGAAGGGCAGGGTTGGAACGAGGAGGGGTAAATGTGGGATGAGAAAAGAGCTCCTTTATTGTGTATCTACCACTATAATGTTCCTTATAAGAGGAGAGAGAGAGAGCAGAGAGCAGATGAGAGAGGAAGGCAGAGGTTGCGGAGGAAGGACGAGAGTGGGGATGGTTTATAAGCTTTTTTTGCGTTCCGAGCGTTGCAAGTGAGGAGTGGGGAGTAGTGAACCAGTGGTGAGTGAGGTGATGGGATTGGGGAAGCTGGGCCCGGCCCACGTAGGAGTTTATGTTTGGGTAGAGAGAGAGAAAGAGAGAGATCGAGAGGTGGGATTAGTGAATGCGATCGTAATTAGCGCTGAGATAAATAGGAGAAATTAATTTTGCTACACTGATAAAAATCTTAAAATATTATCTAATTATTAAAATTATATCTCATAAATAATGATTTAACTCTCGATAATAATATATAGTATATATAATTATTATATTAATTTATTAGACTATATATAATACCGCACCGGTAATTTTTGAAATGTTTGTGATATTTAATATACAAATTTTTTAGACGGTGCAAAGCACATTTATCTTTATTTCAGAATCCTGAGAATCAAAATTTGTAAGCGGCTGACATGATACGTTAATGATACACCGGTGTGCCAGAAAATAATGTTTTTCAAATACACGGAGTTTGGCGGTCGTGTCGGATATGTAAAGAAGGCGGTCCGTAGCGACGTTTGTGCGAGAGTGGGACTAGACGCATCGGGGGC